>NC_045549.1:39296437-39508937 GCF_009769535.1 Thamnophis elegans | reverse complement strand
TGATGCCATTTCTGTTTGGAAGTAAGGCTCACTGAGTAAAGTAAAATCTATTGCCAAGAGCATGGGGATTGCAACCTTTATTTCTTATTATTTAGTAATTCCAGCCCTGATTTGTTTAGAAATCAACAACTGTGTGCTTCTTATCTTTGTGATTAATTAGTTTAAGATCTTGGTTACTGGTTAATTTTTCCAAATAATGTAGTAACAGAATTAACAGAATGTGAATTTATTCATTTTTAAATGTTATTTAGTATAATTTTTCTATTATAAAACTCAAAAAGAATATGTAATTTTTCAAGTTATATCCCATCCACCATGTTTGTCTCTGCAAGATAATATCTTTTGCCCTCTGGAAATTTTTGTGATGTTCTACCAGTGTGTGTGTGTGTGTGTGTGTGTGTGTGTGCGTGTATCTGTGCGTATGTTTGTTGTGATCAAATATACTCAAATTCTTAATTGTGGATTGTCAAAGAAGCAAATGGGCATCCTACAACTCTAAGCTTAGTAAAATCAGCTACACCAATGATGGCTAACATTTTTGTGATTGCATACCAAAAGCACACGGACGTATGCGACAGTACACACGTGTGTGCCAACACCTATAATGCAATGCGTGCACGACACCAGCCCCCCTGCACATGTGTGCATGACCCCCACGCTTCCCCTCCCCCGTGCAACGGTGTGCCAACACCCATAATGCAATGCGTGCACAACACCAGCCCCCCTGCGCATGTGTGCATGACCCCCACGCTTCCCCTCCCCCCGTGCATGTGCAATCACCTCTGCAAATGTACGCACTCCTCCCATCCGCTTGCACAGTGGAGACCCGAAAATCAGCTGATCAGTGGGAGGCATGCGCACATGCGCAGTAGAGCTACGCTGGGGCAACGGCTCGCATGCCCACACACGTGCCATAGGTTCACCATCACGTAGCTATACCACTGAAAACCATATGAATGTCATCACATAGAACTGGCTTCATTGTAAAGATTTATCCTTACTGTTGTCCAGGCCTTTGCCAAATTTGTGCTCATATTTAAACAAGTTTAGTGTTTCCTAATATTGAGAACTATATGGAAGCTCTTGGTAAACTGATGGGATAAAATACAGTAGTAAACTATAGTGTTCAAAACTAGTACTCCATAAATTGCTCATATTTTGGAAATATTACACAAATTAATGTTGATACCATCTTATCATAAAGTCATATGGATCAACTGGTGACCCCCCCCCCCCATTTCTAGTCAATTTGCCTTGCATATTCTAAAACTTGTTGGATTTTACAAAAGCCATCACAGCCTGTTTTATTTTTTTCAGCAGATTTTTGAGAGGTATGTTAAGAACAATACCATCTTGTAATGAGAGGTTTTGCTGTAAATAAAATGGATCTTATATATACACAACTCTGAGTTCTATTGTAATTATGCAATTGATATTATGTTTTTTATATTGTATATTATTATTATTATCATCATCATAATTATCATCACCATCAAATTTACTGTATTTGCCACCATCTTGCAGTTCAAAGCAACTCTTACATGTCTTAGATATAGAGTAAGAATGGTGTAAACATGTTGGAATGGTTCCGAGAACAGCACAGTATAGATCTCAACTAATTATTAATTAATTTTGTTGCCATTTCTGATCTCAGTCCTAGATGTAAGCTTAGTTATCAAATAGTTAAGATTAGAAAAATCTATAATTCAAAAGTTAAGCATTGACTTTGGAAACAATATAAATTTTAAAGTTGTTCACTAGTAACTTAATTTTTGAAATGTTTTTGATTTATTTTAAGTGTTTAAACTTGAAATAAATTGAAAAAGTTTCGGTAAAAAGTATAGTTATGCAGTTTTAAACTATTTAAAATGGGAACCCTATACATTTTAAAATCTTCTATCTAGGATTTCTCAGTTACTGGCGTGGCAATCTTGCCAATGTGATTCGATATTTCCCAACTCAAGCCCTAAACTTTGCCTTTAAGGACAAATACAAGCAGATTTTCATGGCTGGAGTTGATAAAGATACACAGGTAAGTCTGATTTAATAAAAGTTTATTCCAAAAGTTTGCCTTTGTTTAATTTTAAGAAGTACTGGAAATGTGGGTTTCTTTTGGATGATTATGGGCATTATATAGAAGACATTGGCTGGGATTTGTTGTTGGCTATTATTGGTGTAAGTATTTCCTGAGTTAACTAACACTTAAGAGACATGCCCGCCAGGAAAATATATATGTGTGTACTTTATATGGCTTGATAGTCTTTTCCTACAGCCCCTTTTGTTGAAGGATCCTTTGAAACTATAGAGAAGGGTCATAGTAAGAAAGCAGAATCATTGAAAATTTGTTTTATTCCTATCATGCATAAAAATGCAAAATATTTAATAAAGGATTAAATCAATGGTTACATGAGGAAATGCTGAGTCTTATTACTTGGAATGCCTCCACTTAAGACCCACTAATATGTTAGTTTATTTTTTCAGTGTTCTAATACCTGTTGTATTAAGGCAGCAATACTCTGCTTAATCTTTTCTAGATGTGTTGGAATGACAGCAAGCTAGAAATCCCAGATAGCATACTTCTGACCACTTGAAAATGAAGGAAGGAAATTTGTGTGAGAGTGTGTAGGCATGAATAGTGAACAAAAAGGGGGTCAGAACTTCAGTTAGTCTTCTGCAGTCTTAACTTAAATGTTTAAGCTATGACACCTACCCAGGTTGTAAATTCCAATAACTGTAGTTGAAATGTATTTGTAAAGTATTAGCTTTGGCCAGGTTGTTAAGCAAACAGATTTCAGCATTATCTAATTGTTTGAAACCTGATTGATCAATCACTTGAATGTATGGCTCCTTTTGAAAATAATTGTCTGCATTGATATAGATTATTGGCTGTTGCGTCCCCTACAATGTCTTTTCAATTTGTAAATGTTTAAATGAATATATTTCTAAAAGGCATTGAAGAATTAACACCATTTCATTCGCTAGGAAGTAATAATAAAAATAAACAGTTTTCAATCATCTGTACAATTGTGCAGTATAATAGTGGAAAGTAATTTGCTTTCCAAATATTTTAGATTTCATATTTCATTTTAATTAATGTAATGTAATTGTAAACCACTGAGAATCTTGATTAAATATGCCAATATAAACACAGTAAATGAATTTTTACTTATTTTTAAAAGTTATATGGTAGAGAATAGAGAGAAAGTATACAAAGTTTTGTATCTAATGAGCTCGTCAACCTTTGAGGAAAGAATGTTTTTAAAAAGACATACGTGGGGCTTCCGGTCTGGCGTCACGCTGGAACGAGCTGCTGACAGACTCTCTGTTCGGTTCGCCCGGTCTTTCCACGAGCGTGGCCGTAATAGGCAGGTCCCTTCGAGGTGCGAGGACCTTTGGAGAGGGGAAGCTTCTGTGCAGTGGAGGGTGAAAGGCGATCTCCCCCCACGAAGCAAGAGGCTCCCTCAGAGTTCGTGCAAAAGAGGTCGGCTGATTAATGGCCGACCAGAAGGCGTGACTGCCAGCCACTAATAAGGAAGGGAGACAACTGCAGGGGAACATAGTGGATCGAATGACGGTAATCACAAGATCTGACTTAAAAGCCTAAATCTAAAAGGTAAACAACTTTACTGCAATAAATACAGATACGTGTGTGGGCGCATTTATCTGCAGCGGCTATTAAATACAAACAGTATACTTTTGTGAAAGCTGATTGACGTAGTGGACAGAAGGAGACTGAGGCTTTGGACTATTTAAATTGAGGATTAACAGACTAAGAAGAGAAAGGCAGTCAGCTGGATTTGCCTGCCTGGGAAAAAGGAAAAAGGAAAGAAGCTTAATCACAAGGGTTTGAAGTACGCGGTGTCATATTACAGCCAGAGACAGCAGAAGGAAAACACTACACTGACAACAGGAAGAGATTGATGGGTGAGTTCTAAATACTTTCTGGCCTCTCCTGCACCCTGTCGTATCACGCTGAAACGTTTCTCTTCCTGACTCTCCCAGATACTAGAGAATTAACTGAGCCTATATTTCACAGTCCTGCTCCAGCTTAATTACCCTGTATGTACCCCGGGCTCTGTATAACTACCCAAACAGCATTCAGAAGGTACTAGGCTTACACCTTAAAGGGGAAGAGCTGAATTAAAGCAAATGGCAACCAAAACAGTAACTTTAATTAAAGGGAGTAAAAAGCAAACTCCCCTATCTACCCCGTGAGGGAAAAGTCCCCTGAGGGCAGGCAAACGGGAGATAAGGCAGCCCCAACCCTGCAAGACCAGGAAGTAACAATGGACTCCCTACAAGAGACAATACTGAAGATGGGTGAAAGTCTCACCAAAGGCCTGGAGGGAGTAAAGAATGAAATACATGAAGTAAGAAACAATATGGGAAGAATTGAGGAACGCATAGGAGTAATACAAACAGCGCTGCTGAAAAATGAGCAGGAAATCCAAAATGTTAAGGGGAGAACGGAAATAGCGGAAAAAAGGATAGACAAAGTAGAGGACAATCTGGAATCTATAACTCAGCCTGGAGGAGGCCATCCTCCAGCTAGAATTAGAGCGATCAGCATATTATTTAAGACTACAAAACGTGGAGGAAGCAAAAGATGAAAACCTCCGGGAGCTGATTGGAGAAATCCTGGGATTAGTCCTCGGCAGGCCGAAAAAAGAGGTTATTAATGATCTGGACGAAGCCTATAGAGTCAATACAGGCTTCGCGAGACGCCACCGGCTTCCGAGGGAGATCCATGTGAGGGTGTTGAGAAGACAGCTGAGAGAGGACATTCTAAGTACAATAAGAGGGGACTCTCTAACATACAAAGGTAAAGAAATTCTCATCTTAAAACAGACTCCACGAAGAGTCAGAGAGAAGAGAAGGAAATACAACTTCCTCTCCACACGTTTAAACAGAGACAGAATCCAGTTCAGATGGCTCCTTCCAGAAGGAATGCTGATAACATGGAGGGAAAAGAAATACCGAATAGACACCTTGGCGAAAGCTCAAGAATTCCAGGAACTTTTACTAGCAGACGATGAGAGATTTAATAAAGAAGGACTTTTAAGACAGGAGGACACTATAATTGACACTCAACCAGGGGGGCGGGGGCCAGGAGAGGCCAGAGAACGAGAGAGATATGGCAGAGAAGATCTGAGAGCAAGGTCACCCATCGAGACTCGATCCAAAGGCACCCTCAAAGCGAATAACGTGTAAGGGAATTGAAGAATGGGAAACGAATGTACTATCAGCAAATGTAAATGGTCTTAACATAACTTCCAAAAGAAAACGTGTACTGTTGGATCTAGTGAAACAAAAGTTAGATGTAATCTGTCTGCAGGAAACCCACATTAAAGAAAAATACAATAACCTGTTGGTCTGTCCAAAACTAGGTAAACATTCTGCTCGTCAGCACAAACCAGAAAAGAGGAATTGTAATGTATATAAAAGAATGGTTGAACCCCAAATTAATATATGCAGACAAAGACGGTAGGGTATTAATGGTGGAGATAATTAATGGTGGGAAAAAATTTTTACTAGTTGGAATCTATGCCCCAAATCAAAAACAAGAGAGATTTTATATTAATCTATATAAGAGGATAAATGAAATAGAGTGGCAAAATATATGTATTCTAGGGGATTTCAACGCTATTGCAGACGGTAAGATGGACTATAAGGGTACTCACAAGAAAAGCACAAGAAGGAAACTACCGTCTGCCTATGTAAATATGGTGAAAGGATTTAGATCTTATGATGTCTGGCGAGCAATGAATGACAAGATGCAACAGTACACGTTTTACTCCCATCCACATAATTCATGGTCCCGTATCGACATGGTTTGGTCAAACTCGGAGCTACTCATGGATACTGTAAATATTGAAATAATAACCAACAAGTGGCCGATCATCACCCAGTCTTATGGCAATGGAAAAGGGAAGGCAAGGATAAAAGCTAGGTGGACATTAACCAGAACTACTACAAGAGAAACAATTTGTACAACAAATAGAAAAGGAATTGGGGCTACTTCTTTAAAGAAAACGTTAAAGAGCAGACCTCAATACAAACTGTTTGGGACACGATGAAGGCAGTTGTGAGGGGAATATCCATAGCCTATACAATAAGAAGAACAAATACACAGGGAAAGACTTAATACACTGAACAAAGAATTAAGAGAGACGGAACTGCTGACCCAGAAAGAGCCAGAAAATAGTAGACACAGGGAAAAAGGAGAGTTAATTAAACACCAAATAAATTTGATCTCTCAAGAGGAAATAGCACAAAACATTAAGAGAATGAAGCAGAATTATTTTGAACATGCAAATAAAACTGGGAGATGGTTGGCCCACAAATAAGAAAGGAGAAGGTCAAAGAATTATTAAACAACTGTATGACAAGGAGGGGAATTTGAAACAAGAAATAGGAGAAAAGAAAAAGATAGTACAGAACTATTATAGGAAACTATATAAACAGACGAAATTAATGAACAAGACATTAGAAAATACCTTATAAAGCAGAAGCTTCCAGTCTTGTCGGAGGAGATGAGAGAGATGCTCGATAAGAAATCACACAAGAAGAACTGAAAAAGGCCATTCAAAAACAAAAAAACAATAAAACACCTGGGCCGGATGGCTTCCGTCGAAATATATAAAAAACTTCAAAATACCATAGAAGACAAACTATTAGAACTATGTAATGAGGCATTACAAATGGTAGGGTCCCAAAATCATGGGGGGAAGCTTACATCACCCTAATACCAAAGGAAGAGGCGGACAGTAGCAAGGTCCAAAATTATAGACCCATATCCCTGTTAAATGCAGATGACAAAATCTTTGTATCAATATTGGCGGAAAGACTAAAAATAATATTAAATCAGAGTATACAATTCGGATCAAAACGGCTTTCCTCCCAAAAAGACATATTAGAAACATACAAGAATAATAATTGATACCCTGGAATTCTATCAAACAAGATCCGAGAAACAACTCGCATTAATCTTTGTCGACGCTCAGAAAGCCTTTGATAACTAGATTGGAACTTTCTAACCACTCAACTAAAAATGATGAAATTGGCGATAAATTTATTAGGATTATAGAATCTATATATTCACGGCAATCTGCAAATATTATAGTCAATGGGGAACTAACGAGAGGATACAAATTGGAAAGGGTGTTAGACAAGGGTGCCCGCTCTCCCCACTACTATTATTACGTCACTAGAGGTCCTTTTAAATCGGATAAGATCAAATCAGGAAATTAGGGGCTTGACCATAAAAAGAGAACAATATAAGTACAGGCCTTCGCGGATGACATGGTCTTTATCATAGAAGACCCCTTACTTTCAGGACCGAATTTGATGAAGGACATTGAGAACTTTGGGTGGTGGCCGGTTTAAAAATAAACAAGGAAAAAACAAAAATGATTATAAAAAACTTCCCCAAAAACCAGATTGGAGAACTAGAGGAAACAATGGAATTAAAGGTAACTAAAAAATTAGCATTTAGGGATCTGGCTGTCTGCGAAATGCTCTTCCATAAAAGAAGACACTATGATAAGTTGTTACAGAATACCCCAAAGGACTTAAAAAACTGGTCAAAACTACAACTATCACTGATGGGAAGAGTCCAGGTAATTAACATGAATGTTCTGCCAAAAATCCTCTACCTATTTTCAAACGGCACCGGTCAAGCTAGGGGAAAAATTTTATAATGATTTGGACAAAATGATTCGAAACTTTATATGGAATGGTAAAAAGCCCAGAATAAAATATATGCACCTGCAGGATAAAAGAACTCAAGGGGGAATGGATTACCGGAATGGAAAACATATCATCAAGCAGCAACAACTATGTGGATAAAAGAATGGTAATGTTAGCTAATAAAGAATCCTAAAAATAGAGGGCCACGACCTGCAATACGGGTGGCATAACTAACTATGGTGCGAGGGAAATAAAATCCACAATTATTTTAGTAGTCACCATTTAAGGGGGGTATTGATTAAGGACTGGCTCGAAATTAGAAGGAGATACTACACGCAACTACCTAAATGGATATCTCCGACGGAAGCCCTGATATACCCGAATTTGGTAAACTTGGATAAAATTGTTACCTACCAACAGTTGCTAGACGACCAAACAAACTAAACCCCAGGGAAAATTTGGCTGATAAGGGAATAAACATTGATTGGTGGCCATATCTCCAAATTCAAAACAACACAAATTCGATCTAGCACAACCTGGCTTCCAGAACAAGAACCAGGAATTAGATAAAATTTTAATTGGACCAGATGAGAAATTAATTTCAAAATATACAACTGCTTACTGATTCGAAAAACGGAAGCAGAAAGGTAAAAGAAGTCATGGTAACCTGGCCCAAAACATTGGCCACACAATAGACCTAGACGACTGGGAAAGAGTCTGGGAATGGAACCTAAAATTGACAAAGTCGACGGCCTATAAAGAAAATATATATAAAATGTTCTACCGCTGGCATCTTCCACCGACAAGACTGGCAAAAATGTCTTCAAAAGTTTCGGCCATATGCTGGAAATGTAAAACGGTGCTGGGCACGTACTACCATATGTGGTGGACGTGTCCGGTAGCCAAAGCATATTGGAAGCAAATACTAGGATGGCTGAATGGAATCCTGTCAATTAAACTATGCCTTAAGCCGGAAACTTTCTTATTAGGAATAATAGATCAAAAAATTTGCAAATCTGACCAATACCTCCTAGTCCATATTCTGACAGCGTCAAGGATTGTTTACGCACAGTGCTGGAAGAGTGAAAAATGCCCCACCAACACTATGGTGATGAATAAAATTCTAGAACTAGCAGAAATGAACAGACTGACGATGCGAATTAATGACAAAGAAGACACAGACTTTTATACAGTCTGGGAGAAGCTATACAAATGGCTTGATGATCAGCAAAGACCTAGACATAAAAAGAGATAGCTGACTACCTAATACGATTAAACTAATAACTCAAATGAACAATATACACAACTGAGAGATAAACGAAAGGAGAAATGTATCAGGGGCGAGAACCCACCGTCGAGCAATTTTGTTACGCTACAATGTTGGGAAAACTTTAAAAAGCTGATAGGAAATCGCTATAATTACCTGCATAAAATTAGCGATCAAACTTCATTTTAGATGAGGCGAGAGGACTTATAATCCTTGCCTCTTCAAGCAAGGAAAGGGAAAGAAACCAGGTTGTCCTCAGCTGAGGAAAACATGCAAATGTAATAAAGGTTAGAAGGGAGGGAGGGAGGGCAGTAGGGAAGTCAGGATGGAGAGGAGAAAGGAGAGGAATAGGAAAGGCAGAAGAAGGGGGGAAGGATAAAGAGGAGGAAGAGAAAGAAGAGAAGGGAAAGAAGGTGGAAGAAAGAAGGAGAGGAGAAAGAGGAAAAACTGGGGAAGGAAGGAGGGAGGGAAGAGAAGAGGGTAGTAAAGAGGGAAAGAGGGAGGAAAGAAAGAGAGAAGGAGAGTTGAAAGGAAGGAGGGAGGAAAGGAGGGAGATTAAAAGGAAGGAGGAGGGAAAGAGGCAGGGAAGGAGGAAAGGTATGTGAGAAGGAGGGGGGACCGAGTGAGAGAAAGGACGGGGAAGGAAAGGAGGAAAGGAGAAAAGAAAGGAGGGAAGGCAGGGGAGAAGGAAGTAAGGGGGGTGAGGGAAGAAAAGAGGGAGGGAAAGATACCTAACCTTTGATGTTTATAATGATTTGATAGTATGGGATATCGCGAAATGTAGTTGTATTGTTTGTTACAAGCTATGGATGTTGTATTTTCTTTTTACCAATAAAATCTTTAAAAAAAAATAAATAAAAAAAAAATAAAAAAAAAAGACATACGTATGTTTATTTACATAAGTGCCCTAAATATATAAATAAGATAGTATCAAGAAGAATTAAAACTCCCTTTGCCCAGTAGACAATTTGTCTATATTTATTTTAATATCTTCTGAATTAGCAAATACTTATTTCACATTTAAGGTTCTTTAATTTATGAGCACTTGCAAATGACCTTATTTAATCTTCAATATTTTGTATTACATGTTCATCTTCTGTCAACTTAAGGCAAATTAATTCTTAAATTATTATTCTAGAGAACATGGGAATGTCTCTTTCCAGTGAACAGAACTCTATATATGAACATGCCCATGCTATTTTCTTGGCAACAACACAGAAGCAAGTTGCTATTAACTTTTACAAAATGCTTTCTGATTTCTGGGCTAATCTGTGGCCCTTAGTTTTCTCTTGATCTCAGATCTAAGTATAGAAAGAGCCTACACTGCTTAGCTTTTGAGATCAGCCAAGCTCAGTAAATCTTGCCATTATTCCATAATTAATGGAGTATAATGAATGAAAGCTAAATAACTAAGCTGCAGTGCATAAATAAACCACTGGAAGGTGTATTTTAACAAAAGATATGAATAATTGCAAACTGCCACATTCATTGAATTAAATAAGAGTTGCCTTGTTTAACAGCATAATGAAACATACACTTGAACTAAAATTATAATGCAGTACTTTTCAAAGAAGTTAATCCAGAATACTTCAAAACATGTAAGTAACTAAATTACTTACACTTTAACACATAAAGTCAGGGTGGCTTCTTTAAGAAAATGTGTTCTAAGATAAAAGCTGTGATATCTACAATCAAAATTATTTGAGCAATTATTTTCTATTCATAGCAATTGACATAGGTTGAAATGAAAAGATATGTGAGTATATATGATTAGTAATTTTGTCATCCAAACTCCCTAAAATGTTGGTCATTTGCTTTTATTTGAATTTGATCATGCATAAAATGAGTGTCATCTCACATTAGTTTACAATAGTTGAGATATTCATCCGAAAAAAAAGAACTTGAATCAGGGGTGAAATCCAGCAGGTTCTAACAGGTTCTAGAGAACTGGGTAACAGAAATTTTGAATTTGGAGAACTGGCAAATACCACCTCTGGCTGGGCCCAAGTGGGGTGGGAATGGAGATTTTGCAATATCCTTCTTCTGCCATGCCCACGAAGCCACACCCACAGAACCGGTAGGGGAAAAAAAATTGAATTTCACCCCTGGCTTGATTGCAACATTTATTTTGACCGAGAACTTATTTCTATTACAGTTTATGAGATGGTTCATTTCAAATCTGGCTGCTGGTGGAGCAGCTGGGGCTACTTCACTGTGTGTAGTATATCCATTAGACTTTGCACGAACTCGATTGGGTGCTGACATTGGCAAGGTAAGGTGCTACATGTTAAAATATTTTGAGTTTCTATATGTTGTACTATCAATCTGAAGATATAATAAAAACTTGATTGTAATGGCTCCTCTCCTAACTTGAGAAAGTAAAGACTCCTGAAACAGATTATTTCAAAAGGAACCCTTAATAAGTCAGGATGGAAACTATTAGAAGCAAAACAGCATCTGAAAACCTTTAGGCCATGCAAATGGGATTAATCTGATAATGACCCCTCCCCTTTGTCCGAATGCAGATTCTGACCAATACACAAGTGTGAAGATGCTATCCGTAACCTCTTCTGTCCTGGGAGTCAATAAAGCACATGTTCCATGGCTATCTCTAGCTAGACATCAAAGTTATATATCCCACATGGCTATCATAAACATCCCTCCAGAGATATTTGGACCTTCAGTCTCCTGGTGACAGGAAACCAGTTGTAAAGTTGTAAAACTCAGTTGTTTCAGATATAGCTAATTATTTAACTCTGAGGCTCCCCTCCTCCCAATTGAATTGGCAGTATCACTTTAGGGATCTGACATTGATATTTTAAACTTGAATTGCCTATACATAAAGCTCATTAGATAAAGTACATTTAGCTTTTACTTTTTTCAATAGCCATTAGATATCTTTAAGAAATGCACAGCTATGCCCTTTCTTTAATGTGTTTCCCCACTATTTATATTCTGTAGAAAATTGCTCTGGACCTGGATATTCCATGCAACAATCTATTTACTATATTAATTTGAATGACTTCGTGCCAGTTACTTTGAAAATGAAAGATGCTATCCAAAGTTTCCTCATTTATATAGCATGTAAAAATATCACAGGATATTTGTTTTTAGTTTACCATGGCAGGTTAACTCATTCTAAGAAAAAAAACCATGATTAATTTGGGGTAACTGAATTGAAGTTCTTTTATGACTTGTTTTTATTTGGGCTGAACAATAAACGGGGATTGACTGATTGTAGAAAGAGTGATTATTGAGACTGGTGTGGTTTAGTTGGTTTGGTTTAAGGCTTGGTGTTCTTCCACTCAGTGGGTATTCTTTTGATATGTATTAGTTCTTTCTTTTATTTGTAAACTACCTTGAAGTTGGTTGGCCTTGAAATTGGATTAAATAAATAAATACTGAATTACCTCTCATTTGTTTTTGTGCTCAACATGTTCTTCTGGAAATTGGCAGAACGAATGGAATAAACAAACCACAAATTGGCCAAACAAAATATAGTTACCTGATTTATCTACAAGTTACTCTATTTCTCATCAGATTTGGCAAATCTCTCCAGATAGAGATCTCTACAGCTGAGGAAATTGTTTACAAATGACTACTAGGGATATTTTGTTTTTACTTATGCGTCAAATATTTTAACATGTTTTTGAAAATTTGCTTTTTTAAACTTCATTTTAAGGTCCCTCTGAGAGACAATTCTCAGGTCTAGCTGACTGTATGGGTAAAAATTGCTAGAAAGATGGAATTACTGGTCTATACCAAGTATTTAGCGTTTCAGTACAGGGAATTATTGTATATCGAGCATCTTATTTTGGAGGTTATGACACCATAAAAGTAAGTTCTTTTAACTATTTTTTTTCCAAAAACATTGAGTATTGATATGCTATATTTATTATACATGTTTTATATGATATAATTTATGTAAAATATACAGCATTAGTTCATTCCTTTGCCATCCTGGAGTCAATATATTCCACCATGTTCCTGGGCTGTAGCTTTCTGTCTTATGTATAAGTTCTACATGACATATTATACAATACAATACAATAGCTAAGGTGACCAGATTTTCAGTTTGGTAAAGAGGGACACCATTGACCGGGGAGGGGGTGGGGCTTGATTAAAAATTTTATATTTTTCAAAATGGTCACCCCAGGACACTGAAAACCAGCATAAATACGAATCGTTGCAACAAAATTTTGATCACATGACCATGAGGATGCTGCACGTCCGCTAAGTGTGAAAAAATGGTCATCAGTCACTTTTTTGAATGCCATTGTAACTTTGGTCACTAATGTTTCCCCCTCCTCGAGACACCTCACTTCTTCCTTCATTCCGCTTGCTTATCTACCTTCACCTTATCCATCGTCTGCGTCTTTTCCCTCCCTTCCTTTCTCTTTCCATCTCTCTTCTTTCCTCACTCACTCCCTCCTCCTTTTCTCTTCCTTCCTCTTCCATTCTTTCAAGCTTCATTTCTTTGGCCTATCTACCTTCTCTGTCTTTCTGCTCTTTCCATTTCTCTCTTCCTCTTCGCTTCTGTTCCTTCCTCCTTCATCCCTTTCACCTTCCCTCCTTCCTATTTCTTCCTTCTTCCTTCCTTCTGTCTATCTACCTTCACCTCTCTGTCTTTCTGCTCTGTCCCTGTCTTCCCCTTCCTCCCTCCCTCCCTTCTTTCCTTCTAGTTCCATCTTTTCTTCTTTCCTCTCTCCCTCCCTTTTCTTTCTTCCTTCCTTCTCCTTCCTCTTGCCTATCAACTTCATCCTCTTTGTCTTTCTGCTCTTTCCCTCTCTTCCCTCTCTACCCCTTTTCTTCCTACCTCCTTCCCTCTTTTCTCCCTCCCTTCTTTTTCTTCCTTTCTTCTTCCATCTTCCTCCTTCTCCTTCCATTCTCCTTCCATCCATCTTTTCTCCTTCCATCTTCTCCCCCCCTCCCTTCTTCTTTTCCTTCCCCCCTCCCTCCTTCCTTCCTCTCCTTCCCACTCCTTGCTTAAAGTTTTCCATCCCAGCCAGCTCACTGATTGGCTGAGTCCAGGCCAATCAGTGAGCGCAGGCTGGGCTGGCTTAGATTTGTAGTGTAGAACGGAACGAGCGAGCGAGCTAGCAGCTGATGGGCGGGGGAGCGAGCGAGCTGCGAGCGCCAAAATAAAGCGGGTTTTTGAGAACGGCCAGGGACGCGGGAAAAATTATGGGAAGGCATGCCTGTCCCGCCAGATGCGGGATGTCTGGTCACCCTAACAATAGCAGAGTTGGAAGGGACCTTGGAGATCTTTCAGTCCAACCCCCTGCATAGGCAGGAAACCCTATACTGTTCCAAAGAAATGGCTATCCAACACCAGTGTTCATTCACAACTTCTGGAGGCAAGCTGTTCCACTGATTAATTGTTCTAATGTCAGGAAATTCTCCTCAGTTCTAAGTTGCTTCGCTCCTTGATTAGTTCCACCCATTGCTTCTTGTTCTGCCCTCAGTGCCTTGGAGAATAGCTTGACTCTGTTTCTTTGTGGCAACCCCTGAGATATTGAACATTGCTACATGTCTCCCCTAGTCCTTCTTTCATTAACTAGACATACCCATTTCCTGCACCGTTCTTCAATTTTTAGTCCCGTTTCCTAATCATCTTTGTTACTCTTCTCTGCACTCTTTCTAGAGTCTCCACATCTTTTCTACATCGTGGTGACCAAAACTGAATGCAGTATTCCAAGTGTGGCCTCACCAGGCATTAGAAAGTGGTATTAACACTTCACATGATCTTGATTCTATCCCTCTATTATGTAGCCTAGAACTGTTTGGCTTTTGGCAGCTGCTGCACACTGCTGGCTCATATTTAAATATTTGTCCACTAGGACTCCAAGATCCCTCTCACAGTTACTACTATTGAGGAAGGTACCACTTATCTGTACCTGTGAATTTCGTTTTCCTGCCTAAATGTAGAAGCTTACTCTTTTCAACCATTGAATTTCATTTTATTAGATAGTGCCCATGTTCAAGTTTGTCAAGATCCTTCTGTATTTTAAGCCTGTCTTCTGGAGTGTTGGCTATCCCTGCCAGCTTGGTGTCATCTGCAAATTTGATGAGTTTCCTGTTTATCCCCTCGTCCAAATCATTTATGAAGATGTTGAAGAGTACTGGGCCTAAAACAGAGTCTTGGGGTACTCCACTATATACTTCCCCCCATGTAGATGCAGTTCCATTGAGGACTACATGTTGAGTGCGGTTGGTCAGCCAGTTACAAATCCATCTGGTGGTGATGCTGTCCAACCCACATTCTTCTATTTTATCTAGTAGTAGGTTATGGTCTACCTTATCAAATGCCTTACTGAAGTCCAAGTAAACTATATCGACGGCATTCCTGTGGTCCACTAATTTTGTCACTTTGTCAAAGAATGCAATAAGATTAGTCTGGCATGATCTGTTTTGACAAACCTATGTTGGCTTTTGGCTATTACTTTGTTTACTTCTAGGTGTTCGCTAATTCGTTGCTTGATTATCTTTTCCAGAATCTTCCTGGTATTTTTTAAAAAACATATTTTTATTTCCATTTCATGACATACAATCACATGTATACTATAAATAGCCAGTATCATATAGTAATAAATAATGATTACATCAGTTCCTCTTATCATCAACGCCCCCAAAAATAAAACCCATTATTACTCTTCTGCTCTCCATACACCTCTTTCTTCTACCTCTCTCTTACTTCCTATCGTCCCTCCATCATCCTTCCTACCTACTTCCCCTTCCTTTCTCCTTCTCCTCTCTCTACATTCCACTCCTCCTTATCCTCATCCTCCTCATCTTCCCCCCTTACCCTCTCTCCTATCCCTCTCTTCCCATCTTTCTCTCTACATTCCACTCCTCCTTATCCTCCTCATCTTTCCCCCTTACCCTCTCCCCTCCATCTCTTCCCATCTCCCTTCTGTTTCTCATTCTTCCTCTCATTGGCGTATTTCCGCTTCTGAGCAAACTCCAATCTATGTTGATAGTATTTATACTTCCATAACAATATACTTAACATATCGTAGTTTTAAAGAAAAAATAAGAGGAAACAGTATACATGTGCAATCATATTACAGTAAAATCTAACACCCCCTCATCAAACCTCCCTCCCTCCCACCCCACCCCACCCCCAGCCTTCCCTCCCCCGACTTCCCAGAGCCCATACACAGTATAAATCTTTAACAAAACAGTCTAAAATATATTGGAAAAAAGAGTAAAAATTGATAACTTCTTTATATTGAGCTTAGCTCCTCCTTGCTAAACTAACTTTAACAATTTATATCAGTCCTTTTTTTTCCATCTGTATTAATACATTATATATCCTCTTATATGCATTAAGCTTTGATCTCTTATTTGTTTAAACAAGTTATCCTCAACTTGGATAAAACCAATTTTTTGATCTATTTTCCACCTAGCCTGTAATTGCCATACTGGACCATGTTTGAACTACCTTCTCCTCTTTAATACCTCTAAAGATTTTAATTGTAATACCCCCCCTTTCCGAGGTAGAAGCTGTCTGTAAGTATTCTGTCCTGTTTTTGTGCTATATTCATATTTTCAATTGCGTGTCTAGGAATTGCCCACATGGGTATCTGTCATTTATTTATATTGGTATTTTTTCCAAAACCCGCAGTAAAGCATTTCTTAAAATATGACTTTTAAAATTCTTATCCAATTTTTGTTGAATAACAGGTAAGCATGCAACCAAATACCAGATCGTGTCCCTCAATATTCAAATATTCTATCATTGGTTAAATGAGTCCAATCACTAATTACAGATAATGCCACTGCATCATAATATAGTTTTAAATTAGGTAGTTTCAAGCCTCCTCCCTCACGTACATCTTGCATTATTTTCATCTTTATCCTCGGCTTTCTTTCCTGCCCTACAAATTTGTTGATACCCTTCTGCCATTCTAAAAGATTCGCATCTTTTTAAGTATAGGTAACATTTGGAAAAGAAATAAAAAATTTTGGTAAAATGTTCATTTTCACTGCCGCTATCCTACCCAGAAAAGATAAGTGCAATTTCTCCCATTTTTTCATCTCCGTCTGTATACTATGCCAAAGTGGTTCATAACCTCCCTCCCTCCCACCCCACCCACCCCCCCAGCCTTCCCTCCCCCGACTTCCCAGAACCCATACACGGTATAAATCTTCAACAAAACAGTCTAAAATATATTGGAAAAAAGAGTAAAAATTGATAACTTCTTTACATTGAGCTTAGCTCCATCCTTGCTAAACTAACTTTAAACAATTTATATCAGTCCCTGATGTTATCATAAGCTATCTGGAATTTCTTAGTCCCGTATTTATTTGAATATAATCAATCCATTTTTCCCCATCTCCTTTATCCATATTTATTTTGTATATAATCAATCCATTTTGCCCAGTCTCATTTATATCTCTCGGTTAAGTGGTGCTTAGATATGCAGTATTTAGCCATCTCGGCTAAATTTGTGACTTTCAGTGTCCTTTCTTAATTATAGGCAAGTCTTCCTTCTTCCAGTATTGCGCCACCGACAATCTAACTAAAGTTATAAAGTGCAAAGTCAAATTAAATCTCTACAGCTGTACATTCAGTCCATAGATGTACCCTTATTCATATAAAAAACAAAGTATTCTGCTAACAATTTGTTACATTCATTAGTATATTTCTCATGTCTAAATAAATTTCATTCAATCTCCCAACCCCTCCCAACTCCATCAAACTGGGTTATGATCTGATGAACTCTGGCACATATCTTTATCTTCTTCACCCTAGAAAACAATCATTGGTAATTAGTTGATTGTTGTTTTTTTTTAATTGTTGATCCATTCGTCTGGTATCACAACGGTTTTGACTTTGTTCCTTGGCACCTGGGTACTTCTGAGGGGGAGAGATGATCCATCCTTGTTGATAGTTGTGTAGTTTGCTGTCTATCTTGTCCTTCTTGTTCTCTTTCTCTAGGTCCAGGTGGGGCAGGATGTCCGGCCTTCAAGATATTATGGTAAAAGTCTCGAGCTTCCCCTACTGATTTAAGACGGTATCTTTGCCCCTCAAAGATGAATGATAGTCCAACTGGTGCCTCCCATCTGAATTGTAGCTGACGATTTTAAAGTCTTCAACTAAAAAAACATAGTCTTTCCTGGATCTTAGCATTTGAGGTGGTATCTCTTTCAGAACAATCACTTCCTGACCCCCAATTTGAAGCTTAATTTTATAGGACTCTTGCAATATCATATTCCTCTTTCTCTTGTAGTAAAGTAAATCACAATGTCCCTTGGGAGGAAAGCTGCTTCTGTTTCGCCAGCCAGAAGTTAGCACGATAAACCTTATCAATTTGCCAATCATAATTTCCCCCTGGCCTTCCAACAGATTATCAAAGGCTTCTGAGAGAATCTGTTTCAAATTCTCCTGACTGTTTTCCACGCAAACCTCTTATTCTTAAAGCAAACTCCATTTGTCTATACTGTAGCATAATAATTTCTTTTTCAGCATTTCCAACTTTTTGTTGCACCACATCTATTTCGATACCATATTAGTCTTGGCATCATTAAGATCTTCTAATCTGTCTTCAACTTCCGAGACATATTCTTTTAACAAATTAACAACCCCAGCATATCATCCCTGATCTTCTGAACCCGAGTCTCAGTTTATCAGACGAATCTGACCAATATCTCCTCCTTAAGTTTTATTTCCATTGTAGCTGCAAAAATTTTCCTTCTGAAAAAATTCTTTAGTCAGTAGCTCGCCTGTGGGGGGAGGAAGTGAAAGACTGTGGTTTCGTGCCAGGGACAAACGAACTTTTGAAGCTGGGAGGGGGCATTCCAAGTCCTTAATCTTCTTCAAAACCAATTAATAAGTCTGTGCTAGTCAGTTGTGCAGCTGTTACTGATTAATTTAGTATTAAATCACTCCTTCCCTTTGAGGTTTTAACTCCGTAGAAATTCAAAACTCGAGCAGTGTTACGAAGCTGCTCGGCGCCATTTTGAGTATCTCTTTAGAAAGCAAGATATCAGAAGAATTCTTGTAAAAACAAAACTGAAGCTAAGAATTGATACAAACATTAAAAATTCACCATGTACGGGGTCCGCTCGTTTTGGATTCAATAAATCAAGTTTTGTTCTGAGGATTGAGTGTGCTTTGTGCTGCTAATGCAGCAGGAATTCCTGGCACGGAGACAATTCTGCCATCGTTGGCCTCCCCCCCCCCTCCCAGAGACAATCTGCGAGAATTGGTGGCATGATGCCCTGCAGAAAGCTCACCTTATCTTCTGGCCCGAAGAAAAAGGTAAACAAACTGTCAGATTGGCTGATGGATTGGTCATCTGACAGATAAACGTAATCAGGATCTGGAGCTGTAACGACCAGCTCCCGTCAGCAAGCAATATCAAACCGGCCAGAATCTTTCCTGGTATTGAGGTCAGGCTGATAGGTCTATAGTTTCCTGGATCTATTTTTTTCCTTTTTTGAAGATGGGAACCACATCAGCTCTTTTCCAGTCTTCTGGCAATTCCCCAGTGCTCTAGGATCTCTGAAAGATATAGTTCAGTAGTTCTGAGACCTCATCTGCAGTCCCTTCAAAACCCTGGGGTGTAATCCGTCCGGGTCCTGGTAATTTGAACTCGTCTAGGGTAGACAGGTGCTCACTTACCATTTCTTCCCTATTTCAATTTGTGTTCCTAATCTGATTGTTGTGGTGTTGGTTTTGATAGGTTGGACGTGTTTAATGCCTTGTGTAAAGAGATATGCAAAAAATGAGTTAAATAGTTCTGCTTTCCTCCCTGGTTGCGTGTCACCTTCTTGCCACATTCTTCCAACAATGGACCAATTGTTCCTTAACCTTTTCTTGTTTGTAACATGTTGGAAGAAGCTTTTTTTGTTATTTTTTACTTTTGTGGCCAGCCTTTCTCATTGTGAGCCTAGCTTTCCTTACTTCAATCTTTACAGGCTCGGGCTATTTGCTGATATTCTGCCTCAGCTATGTCCCCCTCTTTCCACTTTTTATACTTAACTTTTTTGTCTTTCAATTTGTCAGAAAGTTCTTTATGCAGCTATGCTGTGTTTCTTTTGTGGGGGGGGGTGGGAGCCTGTTATTTTTCTTCTTCATTGGTATTCTGCTAGACTGGGCTTTTGTAATCTCATTTTCAAATTTCCCAGCTTCTTGAGTGTGTTTTCCCCTTGAGGATTCTCATCCATGGAATTCTTCCCAAGCTCTCTCTAAGTTTATTGAAATTAGCCTCTCTTAAAATCCAAGACTCTAGTTTGATTTTGTGCTACTACTTGTATTTGTATAATGGTGAATCCAATATTGCATGGTCACTTGCCCCAGGTTCCTATGGCTTCAAACCCTTCTATCATTTCTTCTCTGTTAGTGAGAATAAGTCTAAGATGGCCGATCCCTGTTCCTTCTCTACTTTTAGGGAAACAAGTTGTCTGCTAGTTCAATAGGAACCTGTTGGATGTTCCACTTGGTGCAGAGTTTGAGTTTTTCCCAGTTAATGTCAGGGTAGTTAAAATTCCCATTACTATTGTGTGTGCTTCCTACATACCTTAGTTAGCTGACTAGCAAAAGTTCATCTACTTCCTTTGCTTGATTGGGTGGACTTGTAATATAGACCTATGGGAATGTCGTTTTCCCCCAACCTTTAATATTGACCCAAATGCATTCAAGATAGTTCTCATCATTGTTGTGCTCTATTTCTGTAGAGATGTAGTTATTCTTATGTATAGTACAAATCCACCTCCTCTTTTATTTGGTCTATTTCTTTTAAATAATTTAAATTTTTCTAGCTGTATGTTCCATTTGTGGGTTTCATCCCACCAAGTTTCTGTAATGGCAACAATATCGTATCTACCTTCATTTACTTGAATTTCTAATTCACCCTGTTTATTCCTCATAATCTGTGCATTGGTGTATAGACATTTGAGTCCATTTTGATTGACCCTGTGTTCACTGTCTATATAACCTGTGTTATGTCTGACTGCCCCTATTTTCTTGCCACTTGTATGATTCATGCACATGGTATGGCACTCACTATTAAATGCTTGGTTTTGCTTAACAGCAGGAGTAATAATCTTACCCGCACAAACATCTATGCTACTGATAATCCTATGAGTTTTAGATTGCTGGGGACAGAAATGTTCTATATCAATTAATTCTCTGTCCCCGCTGTTCAGTTTAAATGTTTATCCAGAAAATCTGTGAATTTAATGCCAAGTAACTCAGTCCCTTTCTTGGATGGGTGCAAACCATCTCTTTTGTACAGTTTGTCATTGGACCAGCTGCAGGCATCATGACTAATAAAACCAAAGCCATCCATTTTACACCACTCTTTCAGTCACACATTAAACTCTGCTACACGCTGGCCCTTTTTTTGTTCCTTATATACTGGTAAAACCTCTGAAAAGATAAGCCTACAACCTACACTACTAAGTTCATACCCCAAGCTCTGGAAATCATTCTTCACAGAAAGTACATCCTTTTGGGACAGATCATTTGTGCCAAGATGTATAATAGCATCAACATCACAGTCCTTATTTGTATTCTTGACTATCTTAAGAAGACACCTCTTGCCTCTGCTGGCAGTAGCACTTGGCAGACACCCGACCTCTTTTAAAACCTCCATATCCTTTACTAAATTTACATCCCTTATGATTGAATCACCAAAGAGAAGGTGACTCTCTTTTTACATACCTTGATCTTCTTGTGCGACTGATGTGTGATACCTGGGTCCCCATTTCTCCTTTCCAAAGAAAGTTCTTCATTTTGGACCACGATTCCCTGCTTATTTGAGTTATCATTATCACAACTAACTTGACCTGTCTCTTTAGTGTCCCCATTAAGGTCAGCAAGGGCACTATATCTGTTATGCTGGGTCACAGCAAAAGCTTTATGTTTATGGTTCACAGCTCTCACCCTGCCAGATCCCATAGTTGTCCAGACTGCTCTTCTCCTGCAGGATGTTTGTGGTAGAGGAGGCTGATGGTGTGGCATCTCCATAGTGTGGAATGGCCAAATTGGGCACCTAATTTCTGCTTGGAGAGCACATATTAGAGATTCTAGATAGGTAATCTGTCTATGTAGACTAGTAATTTCTTTACAAAGGGGACAGTATCCAAATTTGAAAAGAGTACTGCGAAAGACAGGTATAAAACTGCTATTACATTGAACTAAGCTGGTCATTTTGAAATAAAATAAAATCACAATCTCAAGCGCACTAATCCAGAATGTATTATTGCTATTTTGGTTTATAGATATATGATTCCCTACCAGTGACGTGCGGTCAGCTTTATGGCTGGTTGAGGCAGCGTTTTAGACTTGTGGATTCAACTCCCAGAATTCCACAGCCAGGCATGCTCAATTCGATTTAAAGCGACAGCATTTGTTCCCCTTTGCAAAAATAAGTTTTCCCTTAGTCTTTTTCTTCGCCGCTCCCCCTCCTTCCTCCCTCTCTCCCTCCCGTCCCACCTCTCTCAAACAGACACACGCACACAGAGAAATGGGATCCTCTCACTCACTCACTCTCAAACAACACAAACACAGAAGTTGGATTGGATAGATTTCCAAAGGCTTGAAAGCAGCTCCTCGGCCATACCCACACCTTCCCCTGCGCCTTCCGATCAAATTTGTTGAATGCCTCCCCCCTCCCCACACACGCACCCTTTTCCATCTGTTTCAGAGACGATTTCAACGTCTGCTTCTGCCTGCCCTCATGAAAGGGCCAGAGCTCTGAGTCAGACTGAGCCAGTTGCTCCCAGAGACTCTAAAAAGCCTCTAAAATGCACTCTACAAGGAGGCGAGAGAACACGTGCCTCCTTTGCATATGAAATTTTTGCTTGTTAACCCTTGCTTACTCTTAAAAGGCGAAAAATTGCTTATGCACAGGAGCCGCTATTTCTCTGGCCTCCGCTATAGTTTAAGCACTGTTCCAAGTCACTGTGAATCTGGTAGCAACTACCTTGGCTTAATTATTTTTAAAAAAAATTCTTTAAAATACTTTCTTTTCCCCATGACTGGTGAGGCCATACCTCACCTGCCTCTAGTGACTGCACGCCCCTGTTCCCTACCTATCCTCTTTGTCTCTCTGACCCCCCCTGTAGCCAGCAGCTTCAATCACCAGCCTCAGGAAAATAAGTTCTAAGTCCAGGGATGGGGTGCCCAATTTCAAGAACAGGTGACACAAGGGAGGTAGTCACAAAGAGATGTGACACAGAGCATCAACTTCTTGGAGCTGTGCGTGGCTAGGCTAGCACTGCGCCATTTTCAAAAGGACATTGTGAGCCTCACGTGTGCTCCTGATGGACAACATAGCAACGAAGGCCCCATCACCGCCAATAGGGCACCAAGTCCAGAACCCTCATGGCGAAGGCAGAATCTCTAGGGAGATGGACGAATGTCATCTGGCCTCACTCAAGGCAGACCGCATCTCCGGAGTGGACAATGTGCATGCAGATTGGCTGAGCCGGACGACCATAGACAACACGGAATGGCGTCTACATCCGGACTCCTTCCATCAAATCACACTCCGGTTCGTCTTCCAGTGATCGACTCTCCCCAGTCCAGCAAATGACCAACTCCCGAGATTCTTTTCAAGGTACAGCATTCCGCAAGTGGAGGGGACCAATGCCCTGCGCTGCCGTTGGCCAAGAGGCCTTTTGTATGCCTTTCCTCCGCTCCCGCTCATCTCTCAGGTGATTCAGAAGATCCTGGACGAAGGAGCAGAAGTCCTTCTCATAGCTCTGCATTGGCCCAGGAGATCTTGGTATGCAGACCTGGTCAGCCTCTCGATCCGCAGACCTTGGAAGATACCGCTGGACCTTCTGTCCCTAAGCCAATTCATCCGGATCCCGGCTGGCTCCAGCTAGCCATGTGGTCCTTGAGGGGGACCTCTTGAGAAAGGACAATCTATCTGAAAAGGTCATCGCCACCATCCAGGCATCGTGGCGTCCCTCGACAACGCGCATCTATGACGCCACCTGAGTCGCCTTCAACTCCTGATGCTGCTCTCATGGTGTGGTTGCAGCTTCAACTACCATTCCACAGCTTCTTGACTTTCTGCAACAAGGCCTGGACAAGGGGTTGGCGCCCAACACTCTTTGCCGCTAAGTAGCTGCCTTGTCCACCATCTTGACTAGGCACTCTGCAGTTTCCTTGGCACAGCATCCTCAGGTGAGGAGCTTCCTAAAAGGGGCTTCAAACTTGCATCCACCTGTTATTCACAGATTTCCCACGTGGGACCTTCCGCTCGTTCTCAGAGCACTGACCAAAACCCCCTTTGACTTGTGCATTATTCACGCTGACCGTGTCACCCTCAGGTTAGACCCGGCTTTTCTGCCAAAAGTGAACTCTTTGTTTCACAGGTCTCAGGAAGTGGTGCGCCCTAACTTCTGCCCTCACCCTTGGCATCCCAGAGAGCACACCTGGCACAAGCTGGATGTGAGGCATAGGGTCCGCAGGTACATCAAGCGGACAGCATCTTTTCATCGTTCCAAAGCACTCTTCATCTTTTTTCAGCCAGGCTCAATGGGGCGGAAGGTCTCTCCTACTATAGCTCGCTGGCTGAAAGCTTGCATTAAGTTGGCCTACATGCAGCAGGGCAAGGTGGTGCCATCCAGGGTGACAGATCACTCAACACAAAGCGCTGCCACACCGGCCACATGGGCAACTCAGGCCCCTGTGGAGGAAATATGCCGGGCAGCCACCTGTACTTCTCCATCCTTATTCATCAAACACTACCACATTGACTCCTATGCCGCAGCCGAAGCATCCTTCGGGAGGAGAGTATTGCAGCAAGTTGTAACAAATCCACGCTCCTTGAATGTTCCTGTTTCCCTCCCTGGGACTGCATAGCTTGGGTGTCAGCATTACTTCATTCAGTAATCAGGAAAGAAAACCACTGGACTCCATTTGAATTGAAATCAAGTGTACTTTTACTAATTATAAATGAACAGTTGCAAAGCTAAGCTGAGTCTGGTTAATTAGGTGCGAAAGTTAATAATATAATGCATAATTCATCCCCCTCCCCTTGGCATCCCTGAGCATAGTCCAATCATATTGCCCCCAAATGTCAGGTGTGAGATAACTTCAAAAGGCATCACCAGGATGGAATGCTGGACCGTTGCTGGACCGTTGGCCTTGGCGGGAAACTCCCTTCCTCCACATGCGCAGTAAGGTGGTCAGTTCAGCGTCTAGAAACTTCCTCCAGCACAGCAATGATTCCCCTCCCAAATACCATGCCCCCCCTCCCTGTTTCAATGGCAACCGAAGCAGCAGCAAAGCAGAGGCTGAATTCCGGCCCTCCTCCAGAAAAGGGTAGTCAGACCTGCAGAAACGAAAAAACACAAACAAACAGACAAACAACAAGACACGAAAGAGGGAAAGGGGAGAGGAAGAGAGAGAGAAGAGAGAAGAAGAAAAAAATTAGGAGAATGGCCAAATCAGGGCTTGTCAGGATAAGTAGAGTAGAACTTGCGGAGCAGGAGAGGCGCCCAAACATGGGACCCGTCAACCCATTCAGTGTAGTATAGTTTCGTCCCAATCCAAGGCAATTCATCTGATAGTGCATTCATTCATGTGCTGCCGGAACCAATCATCATCAGCGAGGGCTTTCTTCAGGTTGGAAAGGAAGTCCTGAGACATCTCAACCTTAGAACGCGCTTGACTCCTAGTAACAACAGGAGCAGCGAGACTCGTCGCAGGAACGACAGGCTGGACCACACTGAGCTTAGAGCAGTTGTATTGAGGAAGTCTGGATAAAGCATCAGCCATAAAAACTTTTCCCCCTGGAATGTATTTCAGGGTGAAATTAAATCGATTGAAATGCTGAGCCCAGCGTATCTGTTTAGGAGAAAGTTTTCTGGGCGTTCTCAAAGCTTCCAAATTCTTATGGTCAGTCCACACCTCGAAAGGGTGTTTGGCGCCTTCTAGAAAATGGCGCCATGTGGCCAAAGCCCAGAGAACAGCAAACGCCTCTTTCTCCCAAATGGCCCAACGTCTCTCCGTGTCAGTTAGTTTGCGAGAGGTGTATGCGCAGGGTTGTAAATTACCTTGACTATTGGCCTGAAGCAACACAGCCCCCACAGTCACGTCACTGGCGTCAGCTTGAACCACAAAAGGCACATCCATGTCCGGGTGCTTGAGGACTGGCTCCTCCGCAAAAAGCCATTTTAACTTCTCAAAGGCAGCTTGACATTCCATGGTCCAATCCAGCGGCTTGCTAGGCTTGGGTTTCGCCCCACCTTTGGACTTCAGAAGGTTAGTTATGGGAAGAGCTATCTTAGCAAAAGAGGGGATGAACTGGCGATAGAAATTAGCAAAACCCAAAAAATTTTGCAATTGCCTGCGTGTACGAGGGGCTTCCCACTCGGTGACCGCTTTTACCTTAGCGGGGTCCATTTCAACACCCTCATGGGAGATGCGATAGCCCAGGTAGTCAACCTTCTCCTGATGGAATTCACACTTGGACAATTTGGCATAAAGTTCAGCTGCCCGAAGTTTCTTCAACACAGTCTGAACCAGCTTCACGTGCTCTTCACGTGTTTCCGTGTAAATAAGGATATCATCTAAATATACGATAACGCCCTTGTAAAGATGGTCATGTAAAACCTCATTAATTAGCTGCATGAAGACCGCTGGCGCCCCCTGTAGGCCAAACGGCATCACACGAAACTGGAAGCAGACAAGGGGGCAGTTGAAAGCAGTTTTCCATTCGTCCCCCTCTTTAATTCGGACCCTATAATATGCCTCCCTTAAGTCCAACTTAGTGAAGATACGGCCCTTCTCCAATTGGGCCAGCATGTCCTTCATCAGCGGCAACGGGTAGAGGTTCTGAGATGATATCACGTTCAGGTTTTTAAAATTCACACATAATCTCAGGGAGCCATCTTTCTTCTCTCTGAATAGTACGGGAGCCGCTACCTTGGGTTGCCGGTTCAATGAACCCCCTCTCCAAATTCTTATTGATGAATTTTCTCATTTTGTCCATTTCCCTAGGGGACATTGAATATATTTGGGGCTTTGGAAGCTTCACCCCAGGTAAAATATCAGTGATGCAATCAGTGGGCCTGTGGGGGAGTAATTTATCAGAAGATTTTTCACTAAAACTCCCCCTGAGATCCCAATACTCCTTTGGTATTTTTTCCTCCCCTTCAATTCTCTCCTGCCCCCTGGCTGCCAATGTGGAGCTATTAGCAGCAGAATCTGGAGTCTCAACCTTCCGTTCAGGGGGTATGTCTGTGCGAATTCGTAACCAACCCTTTCTCCAATTAATGCAAGGCTTCCATTTACGAAGCCAGGGGAGTCCCAAAATAAGGGGCCAGTCCATGCCAGGTGCCATAATAAAAGTTATCAACTCCTGATGGGTCCCCATTTTCATCTCTGTGGGCTCAGTAGAAAAATGAGCAGGGCCACCTCCCGCAATAGAACCATCAATTTGGCAAAAAACAATAGGGATTTTCAAAGTCCTCAATTTTAAGCCTAGTTTCTCCACCATTTCAGGACTTATCATACAGCGAGAACAGCCGGAATCAAGGAGAGCTAAAAGTTTCTCAGTTGCGCCAGAAGATGGCACTCTCATCTTAATTGGGATAAGTATGGGGCCCATTCTGGAACTTACCCAGCGATGAGACTCCTCCTCATCCGATTCATCAGATGAGCTGGGGCTCATGCCTCCCTCCTCCTCCGGCTGGAAGTGCTGGGGAACATTTTCAGCGGTGAATGCAGCCTCTCCCCTCTTGCCTGGGGTCTTCATTGCTTTTCCCTCTCTCCGGGGGGGGGCGGCCTGAGCCAATTTTACGCGGCAATTTACAGCACGATGGCCTTCCTTCCCACAGCGGAAACAAGTGAAAGGCTTGGCTTTGCCTGTGAAACCTCCTTTTCCCTCACTCCTGGGGTGGAGGGGGGTTTTGGGGGCTGCTGGGGGGAATTTCTCCACATCTTCCTTTTTCATGCATTGAAGCCTGGCTAAATCCAACTCCACGTCTGCCGCGTGCTCATACCAAACAGTTACACGACGCGGAAAGCGTCTGTTTATGCACTGTTGGTATATTTTTTCATTCAATCCCTCAGCAAACTGATCCAGCAAAGCCTCTTCCAACCACCCCCTCATATAAGCTGACAACTCTTGAAATTCCTGGACATAATCTGGCACAGATTTGTTTCCCTGCCTCAGAGCCATAAATTTCAAGCGCCCACGTCTCTCGATCAAAGGGTCATCAAACCTCCTTCTCATGGCTGCCATAAAGTCATTAAAATTCCTCGGGAGAGGGGAATTGCATTTGTGTAGGCCGACCATCCATTCGGCTGCCTTCTTCTCTAAGGACATCAACACCATCCTCACTTTCATTTCATCTGTCTCTAAATCAGGTCCATAGATTTCCATATAATTCCAGACATGAATGATAAACAACCCAAGACTTTTAGGATCTCCATCATATTTAATGGTTAAGGGAGGGACTTTGCCATTCGGCGTCGCCTGGGCCCCCCCCCTGCTCTTTGAGCGACTCTAGCTGGAGGGGAGGAGGCTGGTTCTGGGTTTTCTTGTGCACAACCCCCCTTGGCCCGTTCACCCTCTCTTAAACTATGCATTGAGTACCTTTGCTCAAATTCCTCTGTCGGCTCCCTTTCCACTTCTCTCTCACGGTTTCTGCGTTCAGTCCATGCTTCTTTGAGAAGTCTCGTGACGTGGGAAAGCTTGTAATCCTCTTCCCCAGAGTCACCCCAATCAGCTGATTTTTTCTTTGGTCTCCTTCTCATGACTCCAGCATCCAATTCCTCAGACTCCCCTTTTTGTCCCACACCCTAAGTCCATCTGGGACGAACGGCAAGTTCTTCCACTCTTAGTTCGGCCAGCCTTTCGGTTAAAGATGGTCCCGCCATTGCCCCCTCCTCTTCCTCCTGGTCACTTACATGCAAAGACATTTCTTTTCTTCTTGTGAGGGCACCCCCCTCGGTAGGTTTTAGCTCCGGGATGGGTGCAAAATGAGACTCAGCTTATTGTCAGCATTACTTCATTCAGTAATCAGGAAAGAAAACCACTGGACTCCATTTGAGTTGAAATCAAGTGTACTTTTACTAAATAAATGAACAGTTGCAAAGCTAAGCTGAGTCTGGTTAATTAGGTGCGAAAGTTAATAATATAATGCATAATTCATCCCCCTCCCCTTGGCATCCCTGAGCACAGTCCATCATATTGCCCCCAAATATCAGGTGTGAGATAACTTCAAAAGGCATCACCAGGATGGAATGCTGGACCGTTGCTGGACCGTTGGCCTTGGCGGGAAACTCCCTTCCTCCACATGCGCAGTAAGGTGGTCAGTTCAGCGTCTAGAAACTTCCTCCAGCACAGCAATGATTCCCCTCCCAAATACCATGCCCCCCCCCCGTTTCAATGGCAGCCGAAGCAGCAGCAAAGCAGAGGCTGACATTGGATATGTCCCTTGCTTGGACTCTCCAAGCAGCGCACAGGAGAATGACCGTTGGCTTACCTGAACGGTCATTCTCTGGGCGCTGCGGGAGAGTCCAACCCCGCCCTGGGGTTTTCTTTTCTCTACCGGATTGAAGCGGCTGTGAGGAGCAAGAGACTATTGACAAGACTTGAAGAGACATTGTACACACGACCATCAAAGACCATCACCTTCATTTTTGAACTGGCCCTCAATGAGGAAGGGAGGCATTGCCAAAAGAATTAACTCAGTCCTTGGGCGAATAGACTGAATTTAACCCATGCTTGGACTCTCCCGCAGCGCCCAGAGAATGACCGTTCAGGTAAGCCAACTGTCATTCTCCTGCCTCCTGTAGAGGGTGCTTTTTTAGAAGCTTTTTTAAACAGTTAAGCACTAAGCAGAGTCATTCACGGTGACTCTGGCAGCAACTAGCTCAGCCTTTTTCCTTTTCCTTTTTTTCTTTTTTCATGATGACAATGGTGAGGCTCTGCTCCCCTGACTGCATGTCCCTGTCTAGCTGTATTGCATCTTAATTTTTCATATGAAATATTCTTCCTGTTTAATTTGTCTGATACCCTAAAACGTAAGATGAAAAATATTTTAAATTACTTCAATTATATAAAATGATTCATCAAAATACTCTGAACAGGTAGAATATGTGAATATAACTTCATTCATGCTTAAATTTAAATATTTGAATACAAGCCAATGATAAATTTCCCCTTTTTAGGGAATGCTACCAAATCCGAAAGAAACCCCATTCCTTTTATCTTTTGCAATTGCTCAAGTGGTGACAGTATTTTCTGGGATACTCTCCTATCCATTTGACACTGTCAGAAGACGCATGATGATGCAGGTAAGCAATTCATCCAATGTGAATGTCCTTGTGACTGTCTGGGCTACATCATTCTGTTCTGATATTATTTGTTTCATCTCTCTCTTCTTTAATCAGAAAATGTGATATTAAAATATAATGCTGAATAAAGCCATTGCCCTATCTAACTCAATGTTGTCTAGTTATTTGAGCAACAGTTCTTCAGAATCTCAGCAGGAATCTTTTCTATAACTAGAGATTCTGCAAGCAAGTATTCTGTTACTAAGTAGCCTCTGTATAAGACATACACATTGGCCTATACCTTGCATGCAATTACAATTTCAAATAGGGACATTGGTATTTATAAATTAGCTATGATTTGTACACAACCTTGACATAACTAACATTGGAATTGCAAAATAAAATATGGTTTTCTCTTATGTGTTGTATCCAATTATTTTGGCAGTTATTAGATTTTTTTTATCACCAATGTTGGAATCAAAGCAATAGGAGTAAATATTAGCAAATAATATATTTTGTTGAATTGGTAAATTCCGTCCTCAATATTTTTTGTATATGTTTGAGATATTTGAAGGGGGGGGACTGCTAACTGGTATGCAAGAGAAGAAAGTTAAGGATATATATGTATATGTATTTTGTATGAATGATTCATAATACATAAATTTGGATGAAATCTCTTTTTGTAAAAGAAAAAAGAACCACAACTGTCTCTTTCAATTTATTATTATTGTTACTTCTTTACCATAGAACCAACATTTAAAACATCTATACATTACGGAATTATAATCATTTGGTGCCAAATCATAGAACATAGAATGACAGAATTGGAAGGGAGATGGAGATCATGTAGTCCAACTCCCTGCTTGAGCGGAAGAGTCTATATCATTTCAGACAAATGGCTCTTCTTAAAAGCTTCCAGTGATGGGGCACTCTCAAGTTCCGAATGCAAGCCATTCCACTGGTTGATTGTTCTCACCATTAGGAAATTACTTCTTTATTTCTTGGTTGTTTCTTTCTTTGATTAGTTTTCATCCATTGGTTCTTGTATTGCCTTCTGATTTTTTGGAAAATAGGTTGACTCCCTCTACTTTTATTGTGGCAGCCCCTCAAATATAGCATTTATATCCACTCTCAAAAGAAATTAAGGAGAATCTAAAATTCAGTCAGTCTCAGACTAATATTTACTGATAATGAGAAACTTCAGAGTGAAAATTCATTACAGAACTTTGTACCAAAACCAGATATTTAAAAACTAGTAGTTTTTAAACTAGCAGTTTTTAAATTTTCCTTTGAAGCGACCTCTTTTAAGTCTTTAAGTTTTAGAAGTTTACAGAAAAACTATTGGAAAAATCATAGACATTTTAAGTGTAGTAACAGAGACCTACAACAGGAAAATATTTCTTCATTAAGTTCTTAGCAGTGGCAACATTTGAGGTAGTATTCCTTTAATTTAGTAAAAGAAATATTACAGAATAATTATTTACTATATATCAAGTGTGTATGGTTTGCATTAACTTTTATTATATTTGAATGTTTTGAATTCAGAGTGAGAGGCCGAACGCCAATATAAAGGAACCATTGACTGCTTTATCAAGATATATGGCCAGGAAGGAATAAAAGCCTTTTTCGTGGGGCTTTTTCAAATGTTCTTCGTGGGACAGGTGGTGCCTTGGTGCTAGTCCTTTATGACAAAATCAAGGAATTTCTTCATATTGATCCTACAGTAGGCCAAACATCTGACTAAAACCACATTTTACTTGCATTGCACATGTAGAGATTGTTTTGAATATTAGTTTATTAATTAGTATTCCACTTTGTAACAAGTCAGTAGTATTTACTGTTATGATTTTAAAGCAATTTAAAGTTACATTTACTTAGTTTTACTTTCAAAATGCTTTTGCCTATTATTTCCCTTTCCAGTCTTTTCTTTGAGTCGTTATCTTTATCTTCAAAATCAAGATTCCTGGATTTCATCTTGAAGATAAGCAATTCTTTGGGAGGAAAAGGGAGAGGGAAACACTGAATTGCCTAGCCAAAGTTGTCTATCATAGTGATAACTGAGCTTGGATTGGAATCCATTTTGGTCCGAGCCAAACCCAGTGGTTTACATTGGAGTTTAAACATTTTTATTAGTAAGAAATAAGAGCTTTTCCAGGCAAAGCAAAGCAAAGCAAAGCCCCAGTTAGTGCAAATTTATTCAGATTATTTTGTTAAAGAGTTTGAATTAAGGGCATCTTGAAGTGAATATACTGTTCTGCAGCAAAATAATAATATAAATTTCTTGCTAGGAGACAGTTTTCCTTAACCTTTTCCAGTATTACAGAAGGGGGGGATGTGTATTGAAGCAAAAACTGAGCATATTCAGTTAAAGGAATCGATTACTATGTAAGAATTTCAGTTACATCTTTCCAAAGCAATAAATTAACTTTGTGTAGTAAAAAGCATCAGTGTAAAACAGTTAGTAAAAATTATAATCTCTAAATTTGTTGTTCTTCAATGATACTGTTCACAGGATGTAAAGTGTAAAAATGGAAGGAGAGCCTCAGTGTGCCTTTTGTCAGAATCACACAAGGTGATTTACAACAGAAAGCAATAAATTGTAATAAGCAGAGAAAAAAGACAGTAAATCAGAACAAGAGAGAGAAAGAGAATATTAAAATAAAAAATCATAGGAAAGGAAATTAAAAGGAATACTTTGTTAAGAATCTATTAACAAATCTATAAGGCTATTGAAAAAGAATGTATTTCACAAATGCTAAAAAAAGTTTCTGAGCAGATATAAAGAAATCTGCAGAGAAAGATTGATGTTTGTGTAACGATAGTCATCTTTTCAATAGCATCTTCCTTAATGTCCATTGATGCTGGTCTCAGAAAAAAAGAGGTTCAGAAGATTTTATAAAAATAATAAAGAACATCATTTAAGTATTAATTGAAACTGTAAGGTTTAAAACTACAAGCATATTTAAACTGACCCTGATAAACTAGGAGCTAAAAAAAATCTGATGATACCAATCAAGAAAATAATTTTATTGTTAACTTCTGCATCAAATTTTTTAGAAGCAAATATCTGGGAAAAATTAGCCAAGTTATTAATAGATTAATAAAATCAGAGTTGACAAGTCATCTGCCAGAAAAGATTCCTTAAATTCTTAGCCAAATATTAGAACCAAACATTTATTTGATCAATTTCATCCACACATTTTAGTAGTCTCCATTACGTAGAGTTTAATAATTAGGAAAATTATATGGATCCAAATAAACAGGATAAGCATTACCTCTATGTCAAACAGGGAGAATAATACTTCAGAGATCAATCTAAAAAGGGCTGGGATTGTTTTCTCCTAAATTTAGAATGAAAAATGATGTAGCATTACAACTGGGATGGCTGATTTCTAATTCCAACATTAAGATGGTAATGAGGAAAGAAAACCTTGATTGTTTGATAGATGGTGCTAAGAAAAGTCATATATGCCAGTCAACAGGTGTACAGAAAACCTTTTTTTCTTCATGAATCAGTTGCATTCTCAAAGATCAAATACCTGTCATAATAACATGCTTACTTGCACCCTGAAAAGATGGGTGAAGAGCTGTAGAATTTTTGTCAACCACGACAGATGAAGAGGGCTTTTAAGTCATTTTTTTGAGACTGTGCCCAGAAGGTGTCTTCAGGGAAGACAACGTTTACAAACAAATAGTTCTATTAAATTGGTTACAGATAGCATCTTGCTAGTGTCATATTAGAAACAAACAACACTGAGACACTAATTGGTTGATTTGAAAAAAGAATAACTTCAAACTTAACCAGGCAGATATTACAAACTTGATATTAAAATGTATTCACAAATACACAATGGACTTTATTTGCACAATGATCTTAATTATTCTAATAATCGATGGATTATAGATTACAGTAGCTATACACAATGTGCTAAATAAGAATATACTGTATGTAGTTTTGGCTTATTGTGTATTAACCCTATGAATCTCTTGCTGCTAAACCATACCTGGAAACTAGGGTTCAATTCACATATTGCATTAAGTCATGGTTCGTTGAATAAAATTGGCTGTTGGGCTTTGTGCTATCTCTCTTTATATTATAAAGAAGAACTGACTGCATTCACATACAGTAAAATATTCTTTTTTATTCCAGTGTTTGTTGAAAGAAATGATTGATTGGTTGTATATAGATATAGTCCTCACTTAATAACAGTAATTTGGAGTTTTCTCACTATGAGAATTTTTCTCACTATGTTATGCAGTTGTATGTCATTACGTGACTGCTGCCCAGCAAAGGAACTTCTGGCACTGTTACATTCTTAAATCTTTTTAATTTAAGCATGTTAAGCATTTCATGCTATAAATAATTAAGAGTCAGTTTTCTTTAAAAGTGAACTGCCCATTCTAGGCTGTAGAAATCCACTTGTTAAATAATTGGCTAAGGGCAGAAAAGAGATAAAATTTGTTATATCTCATTATGGCTCAGAAGTGATAGACCCAGTAAAGAGCTTTTTTAAAATACAAATTGGAGTGCAAGGGTCCAATATGATGTATATTCACTTGGTATATTTCTCTCTTAAAGTCCATCTTTTTCTGCATTAAGATTAAGATTTTGACTAAACCTTGACTCCTCCAATTAGCATCAATCTTTAGGGTATGTGTATTCATTTAGGAAGAGGCAACATTTCTTCTGATGTTGAATATATTACATAACATGATTGAACAATGATTTACCGTAACTGAATATGAATATTCAAGTCTGAATATTGCAGACTTGAACTGGCAATACAAGGAATTAGCAATTTAAGTAAATCAAAAGTTCGATTCAAAGCCAAATGCAGGTTGTCTTCAAATTACAACAATTGGGACCAGAATTTCTGTTCCTAAGTGAGGCAGATGTTTAAGTGAGTTGCACTTTTTTTGCCACAGTTGTTAAATGAAGTTGTTAGTTCAAGAACATGGAGGGATAAGCTCAAACTGACAGGAGGGAAGTTCAAAAGTAATATTAGAAAGTATTGTTTCACAGAAAGAGTAGTGGAAGCTTGGAACCTACTTCCAGCAGAGATAGTGGGTCAATCATCAGTAATGGTTGGGAAGATAATTTAATAGTGGACAGCACCATATGGGTTTTTTGGGTCCTGGGCAAATGAGTACATGGGTGAGAGAGATTTGTACCGTCTCTTGGGTCCCGCCTTAGAGCTTTCTGTTCATGTGTAAGGGCAGGTATCATGATTGGTTGTCAGGCTCCCATGGGGCCATGCAGAGGTAACTGTAGGTTGTCAAGTCCCAGGCTTGGTTGAATCTTGCTGGGTGATGATTTAATGAAGAGGGTTGTGTTCTGAAAGGGTTTGGGCAATTCCTATTATGGCTCAATGGCTGGTTTGGATCTGGTTTGGTTTGGATTAATGATCCTGGTTTGGATCTTGAGTGAGGGCTAATCCTATCATGTCCTGAGGATGAAGGTCCTTTGTTTTGTAGAGAAGCTGTCCCAGCCTTTCTGGGGCTATTAACAAACGTGGGGGCTGCTTTCCAAGAGCATGTTTCCTTTTCTCATCCAGGGTGGTATAATATTCTGCCTTTTTAATATTTCCTAGAATATTTCATTCTTCTAGAACAGGGGTGGGTGCTAACTTCCTACACTATAAAAGGGAGTTGGTTGCCAAGTGCCCAAATTGTGAAGTGTGGGGTGACAGTCAATTTTGAGGATGGGTCATGTCAGTTTTCCCAACACTATTGCAACTTCAAATCATCATTAAATGAATGTTGTAAGTCAAAGACTACCTGCATACAAAAACAACTCCCATTTAAGAAAAATAATTAGTGCAAAGCATCAGAAAAATAGAATTTGAAACGTATTACAGACAGTTGTGGGTTATCAGCAAAGTCACAGCCTTCTGCCTGTCCCGTTTATTTGTTCCAGTACACAAGGAAAAGATGGCTGATGGGAGAATACTGTATTTTCATGCAATAATTTGCACCAACTGCAGAATTGCACCAATTGTGGAAAACTGGGGGACACATTAAAATACTGAAAGCCATGGTATTCCCCATGACACTCTATGGAAGCAAAAGTTGAACTTTGAAGAAGCAGGATAGGGACAGTATTGAGATCTTTGAAATATGATGTTGGAGAAAACTCCTGAGAATATTGAGGCAGCCTAAAAAAGCCCCAATAGATTATCAACAAATAAAACCAGAATTCTCACTCCAGGCATATCTCAACATAAATTATTTTATTTTAGACACAGTATGCAAAGACCTAGTTGCCTAGAAGCTGTTGTTGCAAGAAATGTCCTTCTGGGTTCAGCTCCAAGTGGGGAAGAAGACACTGGAGACATGGAGACTGCTTGGAAAGATGGTTTATTGTTGGACAGGGCCACATGGCTTGAGCCCTGACCAGAAAAGGTGATCACATGTTTCAATGTTGATGGAGAAGAAGAGAAGGGCTGAGGAAGGGGCTTGCTAGGCTTTTTATACCCTGTTTAGTCCCACCTCTCTGTTTCCTGTTCCTGTGTAAGAAATGTATTCTGATTGGTTGTCAGACTCCCATGGTGTCATGCAGGGGGCTACTCTCTAGGCTGTTTTGAATCCAGGTATAGATGAGTTCTCAGATGCCATGTGGAGAGTTCCAATATCCCTTCCCCCTGCAGCTGCAGTGGAGAAGTCTTTATTATGTAAAGTGGGCTAGCCTGGCCTTCTCAATGGCCTATTGACAAAGTGTGGATGGGCAGGAAGCTACAGGCAACTATTGTGTCTTTTAAAGCATGTTTCTTTCTTTTCACATCCAGAGAAATATTCTGCCTTTTCAATATTTCCTAGGATATTTCATTTTTCTGGGAGAGGGCTGGATGATAACTTCCCACACTGTAATACTGATAAAGGTGGAAGGAAAGAGAAAGACAACCAACAGAAAAGTAGATTGACTCTGTTATAGCTGCACCACTGGAAGACCTGAAAGATCAAGCAAGGGAGAGATTGTCCAGAAGAAAATCTATTTATGAAGTCACTAAGAATGGATATCAACTTGATAGGACATAATTTATCTGTCAGAGTACATATTCTGTACTCATGTCTTGTATATGCTCATTTACAACATAAGATAATTTTCCCATTGTACTGTTTCTATACTTATACATTTTTTATTCCTTTGAGCGTGAATCACCCAGAGTTTGGTTTTAAGATGAGCAGCTGTTCACATCTTTAAATAAAAACAAATAAATATCCCAATTATTTATATCTTTATTTCCCATTCTGACACATGTACTATTCATCTTCTTTCACAGTCTATTTATTCTTTCGGTGTTGATTTCATATTTCCTGGGTTCTAATAGGGGACGTAAAATACAAAGGAAGTAAAATATTTGAAGGATGATAATAATTTTTGGCTATATAACTGCAAACTGCCCGTAACCGTATTCCGTGCTTCTTCCGCTCTGGGCCTCTGTGACAGTACTTCAGAATAGAACCTCCGAGGCCGAACAGCCAGGAGCTGCAGTTCTGGACTCTGGTCCTTAGAGGACGCCCTACAGAAGCCTCTTTCGCACTCTCCTCACCCGGATTCCAGATCTTTCTCGAACTCCTGAAGGCTAACCGAGGACGCACGGAAACTGCCGATACCCAAGTCGGAATTTCGCGGCGTCCTCGTCTGGCAATCAGCCGCGCCTGCGCAGAAGAGAGAAAGTGCCGGTTGGCGGTTGTTGTTCCGCAGTGACAACGAGCGAGCGATCGAGTCGCCCAGGTGCCGTCTCCCCGCCGCGAGCACTGTCCCGCGAGGGCCCGCCGCAGTAACGCGGAGGAAGGGCTAGGAAGAAGCGGACCGCACCCGCCGCAGTCATGTCTGTGGTGGGCATCGACCTGGGCTTTCAGACTGCTACATCGCGGTGGCGCGGGAGGGGCGGCATCGAGACCAATCGCCATGAGTACAGCGACCGCCTGCACCCCGTGAGTCTTAGCTTCCAACCGGGCTTTGGCAACAGCCTCCGCTCCGGAGGAATTAACGGCGGCTCGTGCTCTTTCCGTTGGCTCCTGACAGCCTCCGCCTCATGAAACCTTTTAAGGAGCTTTCCCCCCCGACGGTGTTGCTCTGCCTACCTTGAAATTACGAGGTTGGACAAGGGACGGTTAGAATTACAAACCTCTCTCTCTCTGGATTATGAGCCGTTGTCATAGTTACAAACCCATAGTAGGTGGGTTCACGCGACATCCTAAGTCGTGGCTCATTGTCGTGTAAACTTGGGAAAGAAGCTGTTATGTATCAAGCATGGAGCATGGATCATGTACGGAGGTAGTTCGGTGTTGTCAATTAACCGTTTCTCAGCTTAGCTTGGGTGTATTTGACTTCCAACTCTTCTTAACTGGTCCTGCTGGATAAGACCACTAGGTTTGTAACGGCCAATGTGGAAGATTGTTATATTGAGACAAAACTAACTTTTCCCGAAGTGTCTTGATCAGTCTTACTTAGAAAGGCTTGGAATTTTCTTGACACTATTTTCACACAAACAGGTGTCCTAGTGCTGAATTTTGTTCTTAATAGTGCTGACATTTTCCAGTTATGTTAGAATTCCAACTTCCAGAATCCCGTTCTTGACTCAAATAGTGTTTTGGATTGGAGAAATAAGGTTTCTCTTTTCCAGAAAGATTTTTCTTCTTTTCACTGAAGTTTGGGTTAAGCAGTAATCTTCAATTTGATAGATTTGAAACTAATTCACCATGAGCTTTAGCCTTCATAGGAGGAGTCAACTTTCTGGTCTCATTTCTCATCTGATTACTTTAAAAAAAAGAGAGAATTGCACATCTAAAACATTGTAGCTCTGTTAAAAAGATGATTTGATACTTAAAATAACTCATATTGCGAAGTTCATGACATCTACTAATCCCACTTTTTTTTTTACTTTTGTCTATTGCCATTTTCCATCCATCCATCACAATAGCATTGAAACAGAAGCACTTTTAAGTTTTTGCAAATAATTCCATGATTTAGCATTTCTTTCTGAACCTCAAAATAATAGTAGTGTGTCTGTTCAGTTAAAAGTATTATAGCTAAGGGCAATTCACAGTAATATGCACCATTTTTGCATAATCAACCTTTGAAATAAGCATGCTACATGAAAGGCTATATAGGGTAAAAGAAGTTGGCCAGTATTTCGTCTTTACTGTTTTGTAGCATTCTTTCCTTTTGCTTGACATGTTATTCTTGTTCTATTGTCTCACTTAACTATCAGGCGTGGAGGGTGGTACCTGGAAAGAGATGATGTGTAGATGATTGTAGAGTACTGCAGAATAGGTAGAATTTGTTCACTCTTCCCTGTTTCCATGGGTTACAACCAGGAGTTGTAAATAGGTACCATCTCTTTGTAGATTTAGCAGAATCAAAAAATTATATAATCAAAAGCACACAATTATTTTTGTGTTCTTTGTTCCTTTGAAAAACAATATCTGTTGTTGCAAACATTCCACCTAGTATATTCTTTAAATTTAGCAAAACTGATAATGAATTGGATATGCAAAAACACGATTGCATGTGAGAGTGAATGAATGTATTTATATATCTGTTGGATCAGACCAAAATTCATCTTGTTCTATATATTCCCAAAATCAAAAACAGGACTTCAAAATAACTTATCTTTTGCTTAGCCTTACTCTTTACTATTAGGAAGAGGCTTTTTTGCTATATCTGGACGTTAACAGCTGTTTTATGCTCCTGCAATTTACAGTGTTTTATAAATAAATAAGAATTTATCTTGCGGCTTTAAACTTTAGGATCTTGGATAATTTGCAAACATTTTAAAACTCAATAATTCATGATTATCCTTATATCTAGTTCAGTTAAAACGTTTATTTTACAACGACCCAGATTGTTGGGGGCAATGTAAACTGCTTAGAGTGGACTGTAAAGTACTATGAAGCGGTATATAAGTCTAAATCAGGGGTGTCAAACTCACAGTTACATCATGACGTATCATGACTTTTTTCCCCTTCGCTAAAACAGGAATGAAGGTGGCCAGTGTGTGACGCATTTGGCCCGTGGGCCATGAATTTGACACTCCTGGTCTAAGTGCTATTGCTACTTATCAATGACTTACATTGCTGATTCTCATGTATATCCTTGAAGATTCTTTCTGTATTATCGTTTTTTATTTTCTGAGGTCAAAATATATTGGTGAGATTAGATTTGTCTCTGAAAGGGGGCTGCTTATGATTCATTGTTGGGTTCTCTGCTCTGTGGAATCAGGCTAGCTTTAACACCACCACTTTCCATTATTAAATATTGAATTTGTTTCATATTGATTGTTTTGAATCAAGCTCAACTTTTGTAGACAAACTTCCCTGACTAGTTCACATGACTGAAATTTACATATATCTATGTTTAGTGTATATAGGGATTGCAAACTCATTTTTTTCTGCTTTCAGATTGATGAATCTTTCACAGCCCTATTGGTAACAATTTGATTTCTTCGTGCACATTTATAGAGTATCTGTTGTTTTACAGAGCCTGTATATCTTTGGGATCCAAAGCCAGGACTATTGGAAATGCAGCAAAAAGCCAGGTAAACAAGTTTATAATTATTTGCAGCAGTTCTTACCTTTTAAAAAGAAAATTTATTCACAAAACTCCCTTTAAATCAAAAGCATTGATAGTATTACCACCAGTGGACACTATGAACTTACACTATATTGCCAAAAATATTTGCTCACCCATCCACATAATCAGAATCATTTGTGAGCGAATACTTTTGGCAATATAGTGTCGGTATTTATGTCTTACATAAAATAAAATCTTATTTACAGTACTAAAGAATTATAAATCCATAATAAGAATGGGATATTGTTTTTAACTAATAAATTAATAAAACTATTGAAAAACTGTAAGATGAACGGAACTTTAATATGAACATGCAAAATTAATACCGTAATATTATTTTGACAGGTTATCACAAATATTAAGAATACATTACATGGATTTAAAAAGCTGCATGGGAGAGCATTTAATGATCCCTTTATAAAGTCTGAGAAAGAGAAACTGCCATATGAGCTTCAGAAATTACCTAATGGAAGTGTAGGAGTGAAGGTGAGCATAGAACCTTCTCTTATGATGTCTGCTGGCAGAATACACAGAACAATACATTTTAAGATCTGGTCCTTTGCCAACTGGCAAGGAGGGAGAGGGAGAGGGAATAGTTACATGCGAGTGGCATGTGAACGCATAGGTGCAGCTCCATTTGTGTGAACAGCAGATTCATACACTCACCACTCGCATAAATGGAGCTGTGCAGATGCACACAGTCGCCCATGCAAGTGGAGCTGCACACATGCTTCTGAAGGCCCAGTAGTGCGTCGTGGCCTGAGGGTTGGGGACCCCTGTTTTCACATATCTCAGCAAATAGAGGATGCTAGAAATAATAAAATGAGTGTAACATCTTTGTCAACATGATTGCCTACTATGTATTCTAGTTCGTTATTAATTTATTTGGATGTTTTTTAAACTCTAGGTACGTTATTTGGATGAAGAGAGATTATTTGCTATTGAACAAGTTACTGGTATGCTATTAGTTAAGCTTAAGGAGACATCAGAAAGTGCACTTAAAAAGCCTGTAGCAGATTGTGTCATATCCGTAAGTTTTTATAATGATATACTTATAAAATAATAGTTATATAACATTTGGAATGATTAGATTATAACATGTTCCTGGAAAGTCAGCTCTGTTTATTTGATTTGGTTTGTTTGCTGCTCATCTCGTGACTCTGAGCAGCTTATAACATTAAACTATAAGCTAATAAAGTTTTGTTTCCTAGATAGTCTTTTCTGATTTCTCAATTACTGATAATGAAATGTGTAAACAGTAAGCAGTTTCATACATACTGTATATACTCAAGTATAAGCCTAGTTTTTCAGCCCTCTTTTTGGGCTGAAAAAAGCCGCCTCGGCTTATACTCGAGTCAGTGAAAAATTTGCCCGAAATGGAGGAGAAAAAGGGGCGGGGCCATGCCGCTGGGTGATACTCGTGAATGGCCCAGTGCCCCTGTGAGTTTCCCTTCCCTCTGTGTCAGTTTGCCGCGCAGCGCGCACCGCACCATCCCCCCTCCTCACGTTCTAATGTAATGCAGGGCTGTCTTACGATTCCCCTTCCTCCCCCTCCTGCCGCTCTGCAACGATGTCCCACCTCCTCCTTGTTATGGCAAGCAGCCACATAGCGATGTCCCACCTCCTCTGGTACAGTGATCCAATGATAGGAATCACTGTGCCGTGTGTCATAGGAGGCGGGACATCGCTCCCGCGGCTGCACGGGACATCATCATCACAGCGGGACATTAGCATCATGAGGTGAGTGAAGTATTTCATTGAATACACCGCTAGTTTACTGTTTTTCTTTGAAATAAATATTCAAAAACATTATTGGTATCTATTTTTATTTTTAAAATTTACCGGTAGCTGCTGCATTTCCCACCCTAGGCTTATACTCGAGTCAATAACTTTTCCAGTTTTTTGTGGTAAAATTAGGTGCCTCGGCTTATATTCGGGTCGGCCTATACTCGAGTATATACGGTAGTAGACACTTGATAAGCTAAAGTCTGCCGAAATTCAGACATATAGATTTAGGATGTTCATTACATGTGCTGAAAATTGATTGCTTTGAGGCAAAGTAAATAATTCATATTGTTCATTCCCTCTCATTGTTTTGTGGCCAGCCCATCATGAAACTCGCATACATTGTTGATATTTTACAAAAAAACCAATTACCAAATAATACATTACGTTTTACACCTAAGTTGCTTAATTAGTTATTAGCTTACATGTGTTGCAGGTAGAGGGTTTGCTCCAGGCATTACAGGTAGTCCTCAACTCATAACATTTGATTTAGTGATTTTTCAAAGTTACAATGACACTGAAAAAAATGTCTTATGACCGTTTTTCACATTTACCACCATTGCAGCATCTCTATGATCACATAACCCTCTCTTGCAACTTTCTGACACGCAAAGTCAATTGGAAAGCCAAACTAACTTGGGAACTACAGTAATTCACTTAATAACTGTGGCAAGAAAGGTTGTAAAATGAGGCAAAATTCACTCAACAAATGTCTCACTTAGCACTAGAAATGTTGGGCTCAATTGTGGTTGTAAGCCAAGAACTACCCACATATGTACAGATTATTCATGAACTCATCTTTATTGAAATATAGACTGCTACTCAGCTCCCTTTCTCTTCTCAAGCTGGCATTTTGTGGAAAAGCAAAAGTTGAAAATAGGAAATATGTACAGCCAAAATATGTCTTTCTGCAGCATTGAGATCTAATTTGATTTAAGGCCTCATAGAGCCATAAAATTATTCCAAACGAATCCATTGGAAATAGTGTAATCTATAGCCTATTAATACTGAAATATTGGATTAATTGGCACAAATATATTTAAATTTCATATTTCAGGATTATAATTTAAGTTTTTGTAATAGCATAAGCTACCTGTAGAAAACTCATTAGAAAGATGAATATGGTAAAATTAATTTAATAGAAAACATTTTTCCACAGATCCCAAGCTTTTTTACTGATGCTGAGCGAAGATCTGTTATAGCAGCAGTGCAAGTGGCAGGTTTAAATTGCTTGAGACTAATGAATGAAACTACAGCAGGTAAATTTATGTTTTACTTGTTATATATAGTAGTTTTGCTTTTTAAACAAATTTAAGATTATACCGTATACAACTAAATACTGGGGTTTACTCACAAGTAAACTATCCTCTAGTATGAGTGATTTCTACTAAAATAAGTATTGTAAATTCTTGAAGCAACATTAATGAACATCTGTTCAGAAATCTACCACAATAAGTTAAATATGACTAATATAACAGTTCTAGGATAGCATTTATAAACAAATTTGCTCAATGCTTTTGTTTCCAAGGTTGAAAACTGGCTTTATTTTGTGTAAGTAAATGAGACATTAATACTGTACCAAAAATCACTTGAATTCAATTCAATTCAATTCAATTTATTAAATTTATATGCCGCCCTTTTCCCCCGAAGGGGACTCAGGGCGGCTCACAACTCGAACCGGGGAGGGGAATAGACAAAAGATTTAAAAGCAACAACATAACAATATATAATTTAAAAACTCACAACATCATACCATTCGAGACGGGAGCAACAGCTCTTTAGCCCCAGCCTGTCGGAACAACCAGGTTTGAGGGGCTTTGTGGAAGGCCTGGAGGGTGGTGAGGGTTCGAATCTCCACGGGGAGTTCGTTCCAGAGGGTCGGAGCAGCCAGCAGAGAAGGCTCTCCTCCGGGTAGTCGCCAGTCGACACTGGCCGGCGGATGGGATTCGGAGGAGGCCTAATCTGTGGGATCTACTCGGTCTATTGGAGGTAATTTGGCAGCAGGCCACACTGTTGTATCCTCACCATTTTTATAAGGACTGACTGCAAGAGATAAGTTTTTAAGTTTCACGAGCGAGGCAAATTCCTTCATATTATGCCATTTTTAACTATAAGTAATTTCAATGAGTTGTAAGAATATCATTAGAACATAAGTAAGAAAAATGAATGTTCTGGAGTATCTTATAATTTGACAATATTAAAAGAAAAATAAATGGCATTTTGAAAATTTAGGAGCAGCCTTCAGATGTGAACTTAGCAAATGTGGATTGCCAAGCACAAGGGTAAAGGACTGGCAGGAAAAAAAATAAACTGTTTCCCTTAAAAGTTTCAAAATATTTTAAAATGATCAAACGGTATTGTTTCCCTAAAGCTAATTGATTTATTTTAGAAAATATTTTTTGAAATTATCAAGGTACACTATATTGCCAAAAGTATTCACTCGCCCATCCACATAATCAGAATCAGTTGTGAGCGAATACTTTTGGCAATAAAGTGTATATGAAACTGTTCCATCTTGAAATATTTCAGTGTTCCCATTCCATTTTTTCCAAGCATATGAAATTTCAGTAAATCTGATTGGTTTGTTACGTTCCCAAAGTAGTTAGAATAATAGTTTTGCACATAACTAGTTATAGCGCAACCAATATTTTGAAGCTAATTGTTTCTGATATTAGAACATTGAAAACCCTGCAACCCTGACTTGGTTTTTCATAACTCTATAAGTTATTTTTAAAGCTTTTCTACTTCATAGAATTTACTCTTTACATTCTTGCAGTTGCTTTAGCCTATGGAATTTATAAACAGGATCTACCAGCCCCAGACGAGAGACCAAGGAATGTGGTTTTTGTAGACATGGGACATTCTGCCTACCAGATTTCTATTTGTGCTTTTAACAAAGGAAAATTGAAGGTAAATTGTTGAAGCAACATATAAATAAGAAAGATAAAACAGGATAAAAAATAAGTTAAAACAGAAAATAAATAAATTCCATCTTACTCAGAATTGCCTATATACTCAGATGCTACCTTAATAGCTCTTAGGTCCTTGGTTAGGACTTGAACTATTAAGTTTTATCAGTCTCAGACTGTCAATTGAATTGAAGATTAAATCTTAAATAATAATAGTTATAATAATAAGGATAAGGATGTAATGCCAGCAGATTTATACAGTGGATTATTCTTGCACTGACACTGCATTAGACTTCTATTTGCATTATCTAACCACAAGTCTTTTTCTTTCTTGCTTGCTTTTATGTTCCTTATTATTGTGCTTAATTTCATAGGTACTTGCTACTACATTTGATCCCTTTTTGGGTGGTAGAAACTTTGATGATGCTTTGGTAGATTATTTCTGTGAAGAGTTCAGGATGAAATATAAACTTAATGTTAAGGACAATGGTCGAGCATTGCTGCGGTTATACCAGGAATGTGAAAAACTGAAGAAGCTGATGAGTGCAAATACTTCTGATCTTCCAGTAAACATAGAATGCTTTATGAATGACGTTGATGTCTCTAGCAAAATGAACAGGTACCATATTCATTGTATAAAGTGGGAATTATGAGATAACCATTTTTATGCCTGAAATATTTAATATTCTTTTCTCAAAACAGGGCTCAGTTTGAACAATTGTGTGCATCTCTTCTGGCCAGAGTAGAACCTCCTTTGAGAGCAGTGATGGAACAAGCTAGTAAGTAAATGCTGCAACAGCTTATTTTGAATGCTTATATTTAATATACAGGCTTCTGCTTGCTACTGTAGATCATGCCTATCACATTGAATATTCTTTAATTTTTTAATGTCTATGGACATTGAAAAAATAATATTTTGGCATTGGTGTTCTTACAAAGTTAGGTATGTGTGATTCTATCAGGTACAGAAAAGATGCTAAAAAGAAGGGAGGAGCCGAAGTCGCGACGACACGACGTGCAATCTCAGTGCTCTGAGATCGCAGTCGACACTTTTGTCTCTGGGTGGTCCAAATGGACCTAAACCATCCCGTAGAGATTGTGAACAGGAAGAATACATCTTACTGATCACGGACATCCCAAAGTCTCTGATTGATCCAAGAGAAGCTCTTCAAGCCGGTGACAAAAAATCCAGCCAAATGGCTGATGAGGTCGGGGCGGCTCCAAAATGGAAGGATATGGAAAGAGAAAGTGTTTTCAGCTGGTGAGGAATTTTTACTGTTTTAAAACTGACTGCCTATAAAAAAAACCTTAAAATTAATTTAAATTGGAGAACAGAATAAATAAGCGGCTGAATTAAATTTGGGCTGGTTTTGAACAGTGGTTTATCTTACTTTTTAAATGCTATTTTTACAGATCGAATTTATGTAAGCCTTTTAAAACGAATGGATTAAGTTTCCTTCTATTTTTTTTTCTTTGACTATTCTCCGTAATCTATGGACTAAAACTCTCCTCTTTCATTACTGTGGGTGTTTTTCTAACTCATTTAAGATTCGGTCCTTTTTTTAAACTTGAAATACAAAGATACAAAAAGAAACAAAGAAATGGTAACATTGTAACGCTGCTACTCGGAAGCTAGATGTTTGTGTATTGCAAACGAAATACTTTTTTCACTGATTATCCTGGCTTGGCACTTCAAGGACTCACAGCTTGTTTATAGAGAGATAAGAAGAAAAACACACAGATGTTCCTTTGAAGTAGATTCTTAACCAGAGAAAGGTGAAATGTTATTGTGATGCTTAATTCTGCTAAAACCTTCTAAGCTAGAGTAGCAGTGTTTGTCAGCTGGAAATCATGGCACAATTTCAACACCAGAAAGAAGTTTTAAATCTGCAAAAGATACTCTCAGAAATACAGAAACTATCAAATACAAATGAGAGGATAGAGAAGAAGTTGGATTACTTAGTGCATCTAACAGTAAAATATGACGGAGAAGTTGAAGATGTTCATCAAATGGAAAAAGTAGCGGATAAAATCAAAAAAATCAAAGAGGAAAATGAATATAAAGAAATTAAAATTGCTGATATTTATGGTGATTGGTTTGTTTCTGAAAATGGAAAGCGTGGCATACTGAAAGAGGAGTTAAATGGAGGGGAAACCTACCCCAGATGGGAAGATACAGAAGAGGAAAAAATAAAAGAATTTATGGATTTAAAGAGAGAAATCCTATTAGCAATAGTTTTGATAACACCACCGACAATCAAAGATAAGCAGATTAAGGAAACAGAAGAAGGGCATCGAAATTACATGAGAGATTTTATAAGCAAAGAGTTGCTAAGAGGAGTCCATACAAAGCTGATTAAGGAGATGATTAGAGGACTGACGCCACAAATGGCAGAAGATATGACACTGTTTTGTTACTGGAAAGATACAGGTTGATAGATGGAAGAGTATAATTTAAACTAGCGAAATTTAGCGAAATTTTGTGATAATATAGTTAAATAAATAATTGATAATGATAATAATGTATACAATGTGTAGTGTTATGATAAGTAATAACTGGATATGAATATTGAATGGTACCCATGAAAGGAAGATTAGAAACCCTTTTGGATTATAATAATAAAAAAAAAGAATTAAGTTAGATTCAGTTAAGTCTTGATTACTAGGGGGAAAAATGATATGATGCAGGATATAGTCAAATAAAGGAGGGATAATGATAATAACGTATATATATGTATGGGTACAATATAAGGAAATGAGATGTAAATTGTAAACAGTGATTTGGAAAGAAGGATAGAAAACTTTGTTATTAAATATTATGGATGTTTAGCTAGAATAGGACAAGGATTTAGTGTCATTGGAGGATTTTAGAGATAGTAAATGAAATGCCAGTATGTGGTTATGTATTAAATCGTGGTATATTTTATGATGAAGGACGTTTAAACAACTATAGTCAAATGAAAATGGAGGTATGATGACGGTAACACGTATAAATATCTGAGTTAAAATACTTGAGTTAATATGAATTATGCTTGATGATTGTGGAAGAGATACATGAAAGTTTTTTTTATAACCAACTGATACACTTTCTACAGTATGTAAAAAAGGAAGGTTTTATGTGTTGTGTTTGTTTTGAAAATAAAAAATAAAAAAACGTTAATAATAATAAAAAAAGAAAAGATGCTAATAAGATGAGGGAAGAAAAAAAAATTATCTAGATCAGGGGTGTCAAACACAAGGCCCGTGGGCCTGGAAAATGTAAGGGGCCAGCCCACATTGCCTCAGCCCGGTCTACCCAATGCAAAGAGGAAATATCAGGCAGTGTGGCTTCAGCCCGATCTACCCAGTGCGAAGAGGAAACATGCCAGCAGTTTGGGGTGTGGCATCAAGCTGGCCATGCCTACCCAGTCAGCCATGCCCAGTGAATGGAGTCAAGCTGGCCACACCCACCCAGTTATCCATACCCACCCGGCCCGTCAACCACAGCCCTGATGTAGCCCTCAGTGAAATTGAGGTTGACACCCCTGATCGAGATAGAAAAATGGCATCCAATATAATAGATTAGAAACCAAATAAGAGAAGAAAAACATGCAAAGTATGGCTTCTAGATTTTTTTTAATCCCCTAATAGTTTTGCTCTGTCATGTGACAAAGAGGAAGGAAAGGTTCTAAGATTGCAGGAGTTGGTAATATGCTGAGCAGCTGCCAAATTGCCTCTTCCCTAAGGAATGCATTTGAGGAAATTTTTGGATTTTTTTTTTTTATGCTCTAGTTTCTGGTCTGAGCCAGTCTATTTTTGAACTTGATCTTTCTTTTGTTTAGTTCTTCACATCAAATTTGATCCAATCCTACTTAGTTTTTAGACTATCATCATGCTAATGGACAGGCAGACAGACAGAGTCCTAATTGTATTTGAATACTCTGTTGGTTTGGAAAGAAAATAAAATGTGCTGGAAGGAAAATTTGGTAGAAGATTGGGAAAGAAGAGCTAGACTGTACATATACAGATTCAGATCTAACACTGAATAAGCAACCAAAATCATGAGTCTCAAGAAATTAAGTAATAGGACCTTGGGATTCATAGACTTTGTAGAGATTAGGATAGTATAGTCAAGTAGCCGGCACAAGTGTACAGTAAAAGATGAAAATAATCAAAACTAAAGGGGGGGGGAGAGAGAAAATTTACCTTATATTTTATACTTGTCAATAATCACTAGTTTGCTACAGTTCATTTGTTAAATGGTAGTTCTCATTATTTGACCATCACTTTAAAATATTGTACCATGCACCTGCAGAGCACAGTGTTTCTGGTTATACTGTATAAGTTCAGTATAGGACATCTGTGTATCCATTCTCCTGATGGTCCCAAAGCTCATTTAAGATTCTGATGGTTTTCATTTCCACAGATAATGGTTTAAGTATAGCCAATCTGGATGAAGACAAGCATTTTATCATAAATGTTTTCATTTTTTTTCCTATTCCAATAATAATCATAATAGAAGTAAAAATCAGAGTAGAGCAAAACAAATGAAGTTTGCATTAAAATCTTGTGGTTTGAAATGCTTCTTTTTTAGGATTCTAGTTCTAGTCTGAGCACTTCATGGTCCTTGAACACATTTTTCTTTTATAGAACTGTTTTGAGACCTTGTCCTGAAATTGCTTTATTTTTGTTAAAATATGCCCGTTTCTTCAGAAGTTGGGGTTCTCATAAATTTCCTTAGACTTTTCTTCTACTGGATATCAATTTTGGTTACGGAAACATGAACATTTGCAATCAGAACAGCAGAAATCCTAATAACCTAGGATGTAGCTGAAAAACAAAAGTTAATATTAAAGAAAAATTATCCAATATGTCTGCTTACTTTACAGTTGTCTCTTTAGAGAGCCAAGAAAGGCATATATCATATTTGGGGCCTTTTTGTCTTTTTTAATAAAACTGAACAGCTCAAACGACCTTTTGCCAGATGTTACTCCTCACTGCCAATTTAGTACCGTACACTATACCATATTTATTTTTATTATCATCTATTTTCATTATGTATTCACTTCTGCTAGGCTCTGGAACCTAGCAGATAGCTTCCTATGTTATATGTGGCATTAATTTCTCATTATTATTTTGGCATGCTTATCTAATTCTTAGAGTCCTATTACCTATAAGAATGGTAAGTATATTTTTGAAATAGAATTTCCACAAGTATTCAGTAGTTTTTAATGTTAACAGAAGAGACATGCCAATGTATGATAGAGAAACTGCTTCCATTCTTGCAGTCTTTCCACCAAATGAACCCATTCCCTCTAAAATTGATGATATTTTGCATCCATAAAAACAAATTATCTCATTTGTCTCCTAGAACTACAGCGTGAAGATATTTACAGTGTAGAAATAGTAGGTGGAGCAACTCGTATTCCAGCTGTGAAGGAAGAGATTTGCAATTTTTTCTGTAAAGAGATAAGTACCACATTAAATGCAGATGAAGCTGTTGCAAGGGGTTGTGCATTACAGGTGTGTTAACTGGTTTTCTTTTCAGTATAACTACTTAAATTTCTTGGTCTTGCAAATTTATCAAAAGAAGCATGCTATAATTACATTAATCTTTACATTAAGGAGTTGAAGGTAACACAGCTATTTAACCAATTTAACAAAAATTAAATTATATATATATATTTTAAATTAATCATTTTGACTAATCCTGAATCTGTTCTCTGAAACAGCTGATCTCTGTTTGTGAGCAATGTTACATCTCTTGTATAATTTTTCTGGTCACAGAAAAAAAGTTACTAGTCATCTCCAACATCATAGATTTTGCCACAACAATTTTTCTAAGGTTTTATAATTGTGAAGCTAAAATGTTATAAGTACCTCATAAATAAAATAAACATGTACCAGACACATGTCTGAGTGATACTCCATTTCTTTTCTAGTGTGCAATTCTGTCCCCAGCATTTAAAGTTCGTGAATTTTCCATCACAGATGTTGTTCCTTACTCAATTACTCTGAGGTGGCAATCATCTTATGAGGAAGGAACAGGGTAAGAGTTTTGAGATTTAAAAATATGAAATAACTAAGTAGATAGTATATCTATAAACAAAAGTAGGTTAGATTTGCCATTTGTTAACTTTGTACAAGTATTATTTGTATGAATTATAAATTATAAAGTCCACTGATTTATACATTAAAAACTATTACATAATTTCTTTATCTTGTAAAGAAATACAATTCTTCATGTTTTTATTTTCCTTGAAGAGCAGAGCCCCCCAATCCTTTTGCTATTCACATTATAGTAAGCATTCGTCTCACGTTCCTTTTATGAGCATTTCCAAAATTTGTTTTGGCAAAGACAAGGCATTCCCATCTCATCTTTTCTATGAATATGACATTCATGCTCATTGTGGGATGAGAAGGCAATAACTACTGAGCATTGGGATAAAATAATTTTGAAGCTTAACATAACTCTGTTTTTCTAAGTACTCAGATACTTACATGTGAAAAAGAAAGTACACCCTCTTTGACAAAGTTTTATGGTGTTACATATCAGGACATAGTAAAAATCATCTAGTTTTCTAGTTCTTAAGAGTAGGTAATGCAAGCTCAGATGAACAACCACACATGGCATATTACACCATGTCATCATTTATTTTACAAAAAGAAAGCAAAAATGGAGAAGCCATGTGTGAAAACTATACTTCAGGGTTCAACAGCTTGCAGCAATAACTTGGACCGTAATCGTTTTCTATATGACTTTCTCAGTCTTTCACTTAGTTGTGGAGGAATTTTGGTCCACTCTTGTTTACAACGTTGTTTCAGTTCAACAAGCTGAAACCATCACTTCACTACCACTGTGCTTGATGGTTCTCGTTAAATGCATTTTTTATTTTTCCATTTTCATTTCGTACAGTCACATATATACTGTACATAACCGGGGCCATATAACATTAAACAATAAACACAGCCATTCCTCTTGTCAATAATACCCCCCAAAATAGAAACCCAATGTACCTCTTCGACCATCCATACACCCTTTCTTACGCCCCCCTTCAACTTTCCATCTTCCCTCCTTCATTCCCCTCTACCCTACTTCCCCTCCCCCTCTACCACTCCTCTCTCCCGGTACACTCCCTCCCTTCTCACCCTCCCTCCAATCCTCTCTCCCACCCTCTCTACCCCTCTTTCTTCTATCCCTCTACTCCTCCCTTCAGTGTATTTCTACTATCTATTAATGTATTCAGCTTGTCCTATTTTTACAGTGGAATTAAAGAGCAACAGTATACAAGTGCAGTCGCGTTACTTTGAGATCTAACACATACTAAATATCCCCCCTCCCCCCTAACACCCCACCTCCCTTCCCCCCCGACTTCCCAGAACTCGTACACGGTATAGATTTTTAACAAACACAGTCTAAAATATATTAAGACGAAATAAAAAAAAGAAGTTGATAACATCTCTGCATTGAACTCAGCTTCTTCATGTTACACTAACTTTGAGCAGTTTAGATTATTCCTAATCTTAAGGATAAGCTATCTGGAATTTCTTAGTCCCGTATTTGTTTTGTATATAGTCAATCCATTTTTTCCAGTCTCGTTTATATCTCTCATTTGAATGGTCTTTAAGATATGCCGATATTTTAGCCATCTCGGCTAGGTTTGTAACTTTCAATGTCCATTCTTGAGTTGTAGGCAAGTCTTCCTTCTTCCAGTATTGCGCCACCAACAGTCTTGCTGCCGTTATTAGGTGCAGAACCAAATTAGTCTCTACCGCTGTAGTCAGTACATATACCTAGTAAAAATAACTGAGGAGTAAACTTTATCCTTCTTTTAAAGATATTTTGCATAATCCACCACATTTTTATCCAAAATGCCTTAACCTTTTGACAAGTCCACCATATATGAAAATATGTAGCATCGAGAGAACCACATCTCCAACATTTAGGCTGTACATTCAGATACATAGAAGCCAGCTTTTTAGGATCTAAATGCCATCTATAAAACATCTTATAAAAATTTTCTCTCAGGTTTTGTGCTTGTGTGAATTTCACATTTCTTACCTATATTCTTTCCCATGTGTCCAACATTATTGGTTCCTCAATATTTTGAGCCCACTTTATCATACAATCTTTAACTAATTCTGTTTCCGAATCCATCTGTATTAATACATTATATATCCTCTTTATATGCATTAAACTTTGATCTCTTATTTGTTTAAACAAATTATCCTCAACTTGGATAAAACCAGTTTTTTGGTCTATTTTCCACCTGGCCTGTAATTGGCCATACTGGAACCATGTTTGAACTACCTTCTCCTCTTTCAGTACCTCTAAAGATTTTAGTTGTAGAACCCCCCTTTCCAAAGTGAGAAGTTGTCTGTAGGTGGTTCTATCCTGTTTTTGTGCTATATTCATATTTTCAATTGCATGTCTAGGAATTGCCCACATGGGTAACTTGTCATTTAGTTTATATTGATATTTTTTCCAGACCCGCAGTAAAGCATTTCTTAAGATATGACTTTTAAAATTCTTATCCAATTTTTTGTTGAATAACAAGTAAGCATGCCAACCATATACCAGATCGTGTCCCTCGATATTCAGTATTCTATCGTTGGTTAAATGGGTCCAATCGCTAATTGCGGATAGCGCCACTGCATCATAATTTAATTTTAGGTTAGGTAATTTCAAGCCTCCTCTCTCGCGTACATCTTGCATTATTTTCATCTTTACCCTTGGCTTCTTTCCGGCTCATACAAATTTGTTGATACCCTTCTGCCATTCTAAAAGATTCGCATCTTTTTAAAGTATAGGTAACATTTGAAAAAGAAATAAAAATTTTGGTAAGATGTTCATTTTCACTGCCGCTATCCTACCCAACAAAGATAAGTGCAGTTTCTCCCATTTTTTCATCTCTATCTGTATACTCCGCCAAAGTGGTTCATAATTGTGCTTATATAATTTCCCGTTTGAGGCTAAAGTATTAACCCCAAGATATTTGACTTTTTTGACTACCTCACATCCTAACATCCCTCCTAGTTCTTCCTTTTGTTTAGTATTCATATTTATAGCTAATATTTTTGTTTTCCCTAAATTTATTTTAAAACCAGACACTTGACCATATTGATTAATCGTATTCATTAAAACCATACTAGATTCCTACGGTTGTTCTAATATTATGACCAAATCATCCGCAAAAGCGCTGACTCTGTATTCTTGCTGCCTAATCTTGATCCCTTTTAGACCATCCAAGCCCCATATTTTATTCAACAACACTTCCAAAGTTATAATGAACAATAGTGGGGACAAAGGACAGCCCTGTCTTGTACCTTTTCCGATTTGAAAAGGGTCTGTTAAACTTCCGTTGACTATGATTTGAGCTGTTTGCTGTTGGTATATTGCTTTATTTGACCGTAAAAAGCTATCTCCTATCTGCATTTTTTGCAATACCTTCAACAGAAATTGCCAGTTAACTCAATCAAAGGCCTTCTCAGCATCCAGAAATATGAACGCAGCAGGAATTTGGTTGTTCTTTGCCCAAATATTCTAATGCATTAATAATTAGTCCTAACATTACTCTTCATCTGTCTCCCCTATATAAAACCTGTTTGGTCGGTATGTAGCATTGTTGAATAATCACCATTAACCTATTTGCTAGTATTTAGTAAAATTTATAATCTACATTAAGTAATGAGATAGGTCTATAATTTTTGGTTGGGTAGTATCTTGATCTTCTTGGGTATCAAAGATATAAACGCTGTCTTCCAGATGGGGGCACTTTACCTTCCGTTTGAATTTTATTAAATAGTTCTCTTAAGAGGTTCTACCATTTCTAACTGTAAATTTTATAGTAGACCGCTGTCAAGCCATCTGTGCCTGGCGCTTTCCCTAACTTTAGTTGCTTAATTACCTGCAAGATTTCCCCTGAGGTTATTGGTTGGTTCAAGTTTTGCCTGTACTCTTCTCTCACTAGGGGTATTTTCTCTTTATCTAAGTATTTGTCTATATCTAAACCCTTAATTTTGTCCCCTTTATACAATTCTGTGAAAAATTCCCGAAATGCCTTTTGAATCTCCTCCTGTTGAAACACCTCCTTCCCTCTATAAAATCAATTTGGTTACATTTCGAATTTTCCTTTTTTTCCTAATCTGATAAGCTAACCATCTGCCCGGTTTATTTGCATTACAAAAAGTGTTGTGTTTTGCAATAATAAACTAGTGGCTACCTGGTCAGAGATCAACATATCAAATTGGGATTTTAATATGGTAATTGCTTCCTTAACCTTTGTATTGCCTGGATTCAATGTTAAACTCCAACTCTTCCCTTTAATTTCCTTCTCTCCAATTCTTTTCGTTTAACCCTTGTTATGTCTATGTATTTGTTTATATTCATCAGACTCCTCTCATATACGCTTTGCTTGCATCCCATACAAATTCCATAGGTGTACCCTTATTCATATTCAGAACAAAGTATTCAGATAACAATTTTTTACAAGCATTAATGTACTTTTCATATCTGAATAAGTTTTCATTCAGCCTCCAAGACCTTCTTGTCTGCACTACCCTTCCAATTCCATCCATACTGGGTTATGATACGAAAGACCCTCGCCGCAAGCTTTGTCTTCTTCACCCTAGAAAGTAAATCATTAGTGATAAGTTATAAAAATCAATCCTTGAAAGGATTGATGTCTATCAGAAAAGAAGGTGAAATCATATTCCTCTGCGTTTCTTTCTTGCCAAATATCTCTCAATTCAAAATCGTCCATCATGTCAAAAAAGGTTTGGGTAGCTTAGCTCGCATTTTAGTATTTGGGGCGAGAGGTCTTCTTATCTCTTTTAGTGTCAATCACACCATTCCAGTCACCCAATAGTATACAAGACTTATAGACTCACTGTACTAATTTAGCATGAAGATTTCTATAGAATCCGTCTTGCTGTTGATTAGGAGCATAAATTCCCAAAAGTAATGTCTTTTTCCCTTCTAAGATTAGGTCTAGCGCGATATATCTTCCAAAGGATCTGCTTCAATTAGTTCAGCCTTAATGTCTTTCTTAAGTATACAACTATACCATTTTTCTTTTCCATAGCAGAGGTCACAAAATGTTGACCAAGTTTGGGGTTAAACAAATATTTTTGATCAGTTGATTTGATATGAGTTTCTTGCAGACAAATTATATCATTCTTGAACTGTTTAAGATAGTGAAATATTTTCTTTCTCTTCTGTGGAGAGTTCAGTCCATTGACATTCCATGCCAAAATCTTAGTTGTCATCTTTGGTTGCCTGAAGCTTTTTTAGAGCCTCCTGTGTGGCCTATTTAACCTTTGGCCTAGTTCCTCCCATGGCTTCTGAGCTTGTTGCTGTAACTCCTTGATCAATGGCCGGTGATTGTTGAGGTTGTTGCATTGTAGCTTGTTTTTCCATTCGTCTGGTAGTCATACGGCTAGGTCTTTGTTCCATGACACCTTGCCCTTCCGGGAAGGGGAAATAGTGCGTCTTGTCTGGTAGTTGTGTAGCTTGCTGTCTATCTTGTCCTTCTTGTGGTCTTTCTCCAGATCCAGATGGTGCAGGGTGTCCCACCTTCAGAATATTGTGATAGAAATCTCGAGCTTTCCATACAGAGTTGAGACGATATCTTTGCTTGTCATATGTAATTATAATACCAAATGGCACATCCCATCTGTACTGTATCTGATGGTTTCTGAGTTCTTCCACTAGAAAAGCATAATCTCTCCTGGCTCTTAGCATTTGAGGTGGTATTTCTTTCAAGACAATCAAATCCTGGCCGCCAATTTGAAGCCTGGTGTTATTGTGCTTGATGGTTGATGTGAGATGTGTAGATATGTTGTGTTTGGTTTTTACCAAATATGGCACTATACATTATGGCCAGACATCTCTTTAGTCTTTTCTGCCCAAAGGACAATGTTTCAGAAGTCTTATAATCTGTTCAGATGCAAATTTGCAAATCTAAGCCATGCTGCCATGTTCTTTTTAGAGAGAAGAGGCTTTCTTCTGTCAATTCTTCCAAATAAACCATACTTCCTTAGTCTTTTTTTAAATTGTACTGTCATGAATGTTTAATGTTTAATATGCTAACTGAGGCCTGTAGAGTCTGAGATGTAACTCATGGCTTTTTTGCAATTTTCTGAGCATTGTACAGTCTAACCTTGGGGTGAATTTGTTGGGATGTCTGCCCCTAAGAAGATTGGCAACTGTTTAACTGTTTAATAAATTTATAGGCCGCCCAATCCCGAAGGACTCCGGGCGGCTTACAGAAATAATGTCTTGAATGCTTTCCACTTGTGAATAATCTTTTTATTATGTCCTGATATGTAAAACCACAGAACTCAAAGAAGGTGTATTTTCTTTTTTACATGACTGTACTTGTTTCTGATTTTCTGCTGAGCTTGAGAGTCAATTCAGTGTTAAGTACATTAAAAAAAATCCCCCAAGGCACTTAATTACATTGGAAAAAGAAAGGCAGTTCCTTTGCTGAGTTTAAGGTCATGACAGTCTAGTTAATTGAGTTTTTTTAATGCCTTTGTTTCCAGGGGGGAAAAAAACTTCGAGTACATTTATCTTGTACTTCAAAGTATCTTAGCCAATCTTATATACTACTCATGTTGGGAAAACAGATTGCTCTTCTGTCTCAAGCAACAGAATATCTTGACCTAATCCTGCTGATTTCATCTTTTCTGCTTCCATTACTTTTCCTTCCTCTCCACTCAAGTTGTAAGGACTATAATTATACTGCTCTTCCATCAGTACTTTCCCTCTTTCTCCCTGACTATTCTAAAAATGCAAGAAAACTAAGGTAACATATTGGGTTTATCCTCATGTCATACTAACTCTGCTATGTAGCCTTATTTGTCTGGTTAATCTTCAATGTACCTACAGAAGCAATTTAAAGTTGGATTTAACTTTTTGAATTTAAAGTTGAATTTATTTTATGTTTTCTCTCTCTTTCTCTTTCTCCCTCATTGTGTGTAAGTGCATGTATGTGTGCGCATGCGTGGGCACTGCTTTTAATTGCAAAGACTTGTAAGTGGAGGCCATTCTGTGGTTAATTTTTAAATGAGTTCCTCTCAACTTCCTATCGTATTTGTCTAAGTATTGAGTTGTATGTATCCTAGCTTGTTATCTTTAAGGAGGTTACAATTTTAAAGTTCCATTAAATTAATATTAAATGTTGTGTTATGTAACTTCCTCTCAAAATTATTAGTTTTGTGAAAATAAAATTTATAACGGATGGTTTATTATGAATTATTGATTGTACACAATTATAATATAGAAGTAACAGTAGTTTTAATTCTCTGGCTTCAGGTAATTGGTGTCACAAGATGCATTGTGTCTACTTTCCTATTCTCATTATTTGTAATTCTTTTTGAGTTTAAATTATAAGCACTCTTCTTTTCTATAGTGAATGTGAAGTCTTCAACAAAAATCATGCTTCTCCATTCTCAAAAGTTATTACTTTCCACAAAAAAGAGCCTTTTGAATTGGAAGCATTTTATACACATCCTCATGATGTTCCTTATCCTGATACAAGAATAGGTAAATGCTTTGGTTACTTGCTGAGCATGACAACAAAAACTTTTTAAAGATTTGCTCCAAATTATGAGAATCTTCACCTAATAGATTTTAGTTTATAAAATAACTTTAATTAGTAATGTCTTGTTTTCTGTGCACAATGCTTAGTTCTTTTGCTTTAATATATTTTGTACTTTTCCTGGATATGTCATTTATTAGTAACTAGTAACTATCACCAAGTGGCACAATCATATCAAGTCACACCTTACAAACACATTGCTTAGCAATATACAGTTGCAAAGAAAAAGTATGTGAACCCCTTGGGATTATGTGGAGTTTTGCAATGAATTGGTCATAAAATTGCTCTGACTTCATCTAATTCACAACAATAGAAAAAACACAGTCGCTGAAAAAAATACTACCCAAACATTAGAGTTGCCATGGTTTATTGCACATAACAGTAAACATTCAAGTGCAGGGCGGAAAAAGTAGGGAACCGTTGGACCTTAATAACTGGTTGACCTCCTTTGGCAGCATAACCTCAACCAAATGTTTCCTGTAGTTGCAGATCAGGACCTGCACACTGATTGCAGTAATTTTGGACCACTCCTCTTCACAAAACTGTTTCAGTATAGCAATATTCCTTGGGATGTTCTGGTGTGGAATCGCTTTCTTAAGGTCACGCCACAGCATTTCAATCGGGTTGAGGTCAGGACTCTGACTGGGCCACTCCAGAGGGCGTATTCTGTGCTGTTGAAGCCATTTTTTTGTTGACTTCCTTGTTATGCTTTGGGGTCATTGTCCTGTTGCACCAGCCATTCTCTACGGAGTTTCAGTTGGCGGACAGATGGTCGTACGTTTTCCTGCAAAAATATTTTGATAAACTCTGGTATTCATTTTCCCATCAATGACAACAATCTGTCCAGGCCCCGAGGCAGCAAGCAACCCCCAAACCATGATGCTCCCTCCGCCATGTTTTACAGTGGGGATGAGGTTTTGATATTGGTGTGTTGTGCCTTTTTTTTCTCCACACATATGTTGTGTGTTTTTTCCCAAACAACTAAATTTTGGTTTCATCTGTCTACAGTATATTTTGCTAGTAGTGCTGTGGAAAATCCAGGTGCTCTTTTGCAAACTTCAAATGTGCTGCAATATTTTTTTTGGACAGCAATGGCTTCCTCCGTGGTGTCCTCCCATGTACTCCATTCTTGTTTAATGTTTTCCTTATTGTAGATGTGTCAACAAAAATGTTAGCATGTGCCAGAGATTTCTGTAGGTCTTTAGCTGACACTCTAGGATTCTTCTTTACCTCATGAAGCATTCTGTGCTGTGCTCTTGCAGTCATTTTTACAGGACGACCACGCCTAGGGAGAGTAGCAACAGTGCTAAACTTTCTCCATTTGTAGACAGTCTGTCTTACCGTGGAAACATGAACATCAAGGCTTTTGGAGATACTTTTGTAACCTTTCCAGCTTCATGCAAGTCAACAATTCTTGATCGTAGGTCTTCTGAGAGCTCTTTTCTGCGAGGCATGGTTCACATCAGACAGTGCTTCTGGAAACCAGTAAACCCAAAACAGGTGTGTGTTTTTAAAGGACAGAACAGCTGTCAGCAACACATCCAATATCATCACACTGATTGGAGTCAAGGTTGGCTCACTCCTGGCTCCAATTAGCTCTTGGAGACGTCATTAGGCTAGGGGCTCACATACTTTTTCCTCCCTGCACTGTGAATGTTTACATGTTATGTGCAATTAAACCATGGCAACATCTAATGTTTGTGCAGTATTATTTTCAGCAAACTGTGTTTTTCTATTGTTGTGACTTAGATGAAGTTCAGAGCACATTTTATGACCAATTCATGCAAAACTCCACGGAATCCCAAGGGGTTCACATACTTTTTCTTGCAACTGTAAATTCCTGTCCCAATTACTATCATTCACCGAGGACTGCCTGTATTTTCTTTTACTTAGCAGTTGTTGATTGTAGTGTACAAAATATTTTGGATTCTGAGTATCCTTTTATCCTATGTTTATACGTTCCTTATCTTCCCCTTCTGGAGAAGGTTATAGAGGGATAATAGGATGCTGCACTAGAGGAAACTGGTTATTTCTATGTTTTCAATTAGATTTTAGTGCTTGTAATATATTTTTCAAGGCTTTCTATCCACGAAACAGATATGGTTTGGTATTGTTTACTTCTATTTCTTCTTAATGGAAACAAATGTCTGACTGGCATTTATTTATTAAACTTCTATGCCCCTCCCTTCTTCCCATGGTGACTGTAGGCAGCTTACAGTTATTCAGGCATAGCTGCAGTAGCAGCCATTTGAGGAAGTTGTCCATCAAAGATGCATGCATACAGTTATCCTCACATTACATCCATAATTGGGACTGGAATTTTGGTCATTAAGCAGTGTGATTGTTAACAAGTCATCATGTAAGCAGAACTGATTTTTTTTCCTATTTTTATGGCTGTTAAAGAAATCACAGCAGTCATTATACAAATCATGTGGTGATTAAGTGATTCTGGCTTCCCCAGTTGGCTTTGCTTCTCAGAAGCTGGCTGGGAAGGTTACAATTTTGTAACTACAAGATGCTGAACTGTTGTAAATGGATCCAGTTGCTAAGTGCCCAACTTGCAATCACGTGACTGGAGGTTAGGCGACAGTCTGAGGCATCATCACTTCAAACCATCATTAAAAACAATAAGTGAAGTATACGTTCATAAATGCTTTTGTAATGTTTGCTATAAATAAGTAAGTGTACTAACCAGTGCCATATTGCTGTATTGTTTAGGTCATTTTGTTATTCAAAATGTTGGTCCCCAAAACGATGGTGATAATTCAAAAGTTAAAGTTAAAGTGCGAGTTAATATCCATGGAATCTTCAGTGTGGCTAATGCATCTGTAGTAGAGAAGCGAAATTTGGACAATGAGCCTAATGATATTCCAATGGACACAGAATTGTCATGTAGGAATCAAAGCAAAGAGGAACTGGTATGTAAAAATTATAAATAGAATTCTTAATTCTAAATTGTGGTATGTACTGTGCTGACTAAATGCAGTGGGGTTATTTTTTACTTTTACTCTTTGTCATTAAGAATTTTTGTTTTGAAAATCTAGTTTGTTTCAGTAATTTAACTTTTTTTCCAAACCTATGAAATTTTTTAATCCTAGTGCTTTCAATATTTTTTTTTATCCCATGTAAATTAACTTGCGTTCTATCTTTAACCTTTCTTATATTCCTTGCTTTTATAAACAGACATACTTATTCACTCTTTCTCTATACTAATAAAGGCTATATCTTTGACACTGTATTGAGAAATCTCTTATAAAACTATATAAATATGCTTAGTTATTTGTAAATATGTCTCAACATCCATAGAAGTTTTAAAATAGTTAAGTTAAACAAATTTACATTATGTCTGTTAGAAGCACACCAAAGCAACAGAAAATATGATTGTAACTTGAATATTGCTAATGCAAATGTCAGTAATGATGTAAAGAGTTGAAAGGATAATAATGTAGCCATTTTAATTTTTAAGCCTTGGTTTCTCTCAAATATTTGCTAACTATTTTCTGATACGATGACATGTATTGACACCTTTCACAAGTGAAGATGCAACCTTTCTACTCTGAGGTTGAAGTGAAATATATAGCATTCGGTAAGCAGAAGATAGCAAAGATAGTTTTGGATTCTTTTTTGAGAATACAGTAGGATATAAAAGATGGTAATTGTAAAAATTTTCTAATAGCTGCACTATTAGAAAAGTCTTAACATTTGGGGGGGGGGAGTTGAAGCAAAAGAAAAACCTGATTCAAAGCACATAGGACTACTCATAAAGCACATGTTGGCAACATTGTAAAACAGCAGTGACTTTTCCTGGATCATTGTACACCTCTATAAAAATATAGATTATTTGGTACTTTATAATTATAGCAACAATGCTTCAACTTCAGATGTTGGCTAACAGTTGAGCGTAATAGTGATGCCTGTGTACATTAAAAAATAAACTATTCAAAAATATTGGAATTTTTTTTTTTTTAACTTAAGGCAGGTTCTTGCCCTGTTATCTGGGAACATTTGACCTGTTGCTCCCAAGGAAGTAAACAGGATCCTAGGGAGTATGCATGCAAACACCTGTGTTTTAGACCCATTCTCCCCTGGCTTGTGAAAGCTTCCCAGGTGGGTAGACTCTGGCGGTGATTAATGCTTCCCTACAGGAGGGGGCAGTGCCCCACCACTTTAAGGAGGCTGTGGTCCGCCTACTTCTTAAGCCATCGCTGGACTCCACCCAGCTGGATAATTTCCAACCTGTCTAATCTTCCCTTTTTGGGGAAGGTTGTTGAGAAGGTAGTCGTGCAGCAGCTCCAGAGGTTTCTGGATGAAACGGATTACTCAACCCCTACCAGTCAGGATTCAGGACAAAAATGGCATTGGTCACACTTTTGGATGATCTCTGGCAAGCGCGAAATGGAGGTAGTGCATCCATTCTTGTTCTACTTGACCTTCGGCAGTTTTCGATACCATCGACCATGGGGGTGGCTTCGGGGGATGGGAGTTAGAGGCCTTTTGCTATCCTGGTTCACTTCCGTCCTCTGCACTGCTCTCAGACAGTGTTGATAGAGATGCAGCCCTCGCCCATTGCTTTATGGGGTTCCACAGGGTTCGGTACTCTCTCTGCTCCTGTTCCAACATTTATATGAAGCCGCTGGGTGAGATCATCTGTCACCATGGACTGAGCTATCACCAATATACTGATGATGCTCAGCTGTATGTCTCGGCCTGTAGTGAATTAAGTGATGCCGTGTCTCCCCTCTTGCAGTGCCTACAGGCTGTTAGGGGCTGGATGCGGAGCAAAGGGTTGAAACTAAACCCTTGCAAGATTGAGTGGCTCTGGGTTTGGGGTTCATTGGGTCAGGGAGAATTGCCACCTTTGGTCTTGGATGGGGTGGCACTACCCCAAACATACCCTGTGCGTAATCTAGGGGTTTTCCTGGACTCATGACTCATGCTTGAAGAGCAGGTGGTGGTTGTGGCCAGGAGGGTCTTTGCACAACTGTTGTGTGCCAGTTTTGCCCTTTCCTGGACCAACAGTCCCTACTCATAGTCACTCCTGTCCTACTCACTTCCCATCTTGACTATTGCAATGAACATGGGGCTGCCCTTGAAGAGTATCCGAAAGCTCCAATTGGTGCAAAATGCAGTGGCCCACATGGTTTTGTGCAGACCTCAGTGTGCACATGTATCACCTCTCTTGCGGGAGCTGCATTGATTGCTGATTTGCTTCAGGGTGCAATTCAAGGTGCTGGTTGTCACCTTTAAAGCCCTTCATGGCTTGGGACCAGATTATCTGAGGGACTGTCTCTTGCTGGTCACATCTACCTGACCTATTAGAACAGAGAGGTAGGGAATGTTGCGGGTCCCATCCCCGAGGGGGATACACCTGGTGGTACCCAGAAGAAGGGCCTTCTCTGTGTGGCTAAATATAAATTTTCATAAATAAATAATGATGTTCTGCCTCAAGCTTGTGAATTCTTACAGTAATAAGGTGTTAATTCTAGGGATTATTTTCAGCTTTCGATTGTTCTGCTTTACTGTCTTACTTTCATTTAAAACTTTACGTTTCTTTTTCTAAGATTCTTTTTCAAAAAACTCCCTCCTTCACTATTTATAGAACATTTTAAAGTGTTCTTTGTTATAAATGCAATTACATTTTGTCTCAAGAGGGTTGTTTTACTTTTAATATCTGATTAATAATGTAATTAATAATACAACCTCAGTAATGTATAATTAGAATTGTATTATTAAGTAATTAATAATACAATTCCTAGCCACAATTATTTATTAGTCATGAACACTTCCTTTCGGAAACCATGTTGAAGGAACTGAATAATCTTTTATTAGGAAGAAGGCAGTAACAAACTATTCCAAAAGTATTACTAAAACAACTGCATGGATTTTACATTGAGGTTGCCAGAAGTTATGACTGACTCAAAGACACAGGCATCGCCCCCCTCCAAAAAAACTTGTCAATATTTTTTTTCTAAAAACCATGGAGGTAGGGGAATGGTGTATCTCAAGAATAGAGTCCTTTTCTGGGGGAAAGAGGAGGTTTCAAAATGTGGCGCAGTGGTTAAATGCAGCACTGCAGGCTACTGCTAGATCAGCAGGTCAGCGGTTCAAATCTCACCGGCTCAGGGTTGACTCAGCCTTCCATCCTTCCGAGGTGGGTAAAATGAGGACCCAGATTGTTGGGGGCAATATGCTGACTCTCTGTAAACCGCTTAGAGAGGCCTGAAAGGCCTATGAAGCGGTATATAAGTCTACTGCTATTGCTATTGCTGCTATTGATAAATAAATACAAATAAACAAAATTTAGTACCATTGCTTTTATTTGTATTTTAAAATCATTTTTACCTTGTTGGATTGTGAAAAGCTACTGCTTGTTGACAAGAATAATAAAACTTCCCGTAAAGTTTAGTGTGGAATTAAAAATTTCTATTTTATAGGCTAAAATGCAGATTGATCAAGATGACGGTAATCAAAAGAGCCAAATAGAACAAAGTCAAACAGATGAGGAAACTGATCATATAGGTACTGAAGGAAAGGTATGTATGAAATTATGATAAAATCAGATTCTAATATTAGGACTGTCTATCTTTTGATAGTGCTAGGAAATGTTGAAAAATGCATAGTATGCCATGCTTTGATATGTTGGCATTCTCACTTATAGCCATGTGAAAAAGAAAGTACACTCTATTTGAGTTCTATTGTTTTTACATATCGGGACATGGTAAAAATCATCTAGTCCTTATCAGTTCTTAAAAGTAAATACAACTTCAGATGAACAACAATACACATCACACCATGTCATAATTTGTTTTATATAAAAGCCAAATTGGAGAAGTCTTGTGTGAAAAACTAGTAAAATACATCCTTACCACTTCCATAAGAAAGAAAAGGCTATATAGCAGCTTGATCAGGTAATCAGCAGCAAGTTTGATTGCCTCTATAAAAACTGAAGTTTTAGGAGTTTGCTGGTGTCCAGCATTGAGGTATGTGTTAACACAATGCCACAGAGGAAAAACATCAGCAATTATCTTAAGAGCAGCAATTGTGCTGCCTATCAATCTGGGAAGAGTTATAAGGCCATTTCCAAACAATTCAAAGTGAGAAAGATTATTTTCAAATGGAAAACATTCAAAATAGTTGCCAATCTTCCCAGGAGTTGGCATACTTATAAATTCATCCCAAGGCAAACAGTGCAATGCCCCCCTAGTGGGCCATGAGCAGTTTGCAATCGGGCTGTGGAAATGGCGGGTGAGTGTGGTGCATTTGGTGGACATGCATGCGTGCCAGTTGCACAAATGGTGCTGCTTGTGCATGCTTGCCAGCCACTTGCACAGAACGATCCCCTGGTCCAGAAAGCTGGAAAAGTTGGGGAACTCTGCTGTACAGGACTCAGTTTACATGCTAAATGTTAAAAGTTCATGACAGTATAATTAGAAAAAGACTGAACAAGTATGGTTTGTTTGGAAGGGTTGCCAAGAGAAAGCATTTTCTCTCTAAAAAGAACATGGCAGCATGGCTTAGGTTTGCAAAGTTGAATCTGAACAAATCATAAGACTTCTGAAACATTGTCCTTTGGACAGATGAGGCTAAAGTGGAGATGTTTGGCCATAATGCACAATGCCACATTTGGCAAAAACCAAACACAGCATATCAACACAAACATCTCATATCAATCATCAAGCATAGTGGTGGAGAGGTGATGATTTGGGCTTGTTTATAGTTATTAACCCTGGGCACCTTGTAATCATCGAGTCAACTATGAACTCTGTATACCAAAGAATCCTAGAGTCAAATGTGAGGCCATCTGTCTACTAGTTAAACCTTGGCTGATATTGGGTCATGCAACAGAACAATGATCCCAAGCACAACAGCAAATTTACAACTGAATGACTGAAAAAAGAAAAGAATCAAGGAATTGCAATGGTTCAATAAAAATCCAGACAACAGAAATGCTGTGGCAGGACTTCAAGAGAGCTGTGCATATACAAATATCTACAAAGCTTAATGAATTGAAGCAACATGGTAAAAAAAGAGTGGGCCAAAATTACTCCACAACAATGTGAGAAACTGATAAAGTCATACAGGAAAGTTATTGCTGCTAAAGGTGCTCCTATAAGCTATTGAATCATAACATGTAGTTAGTTTTTCACACATGGCTTCTCCATTTGGCTTTCTTTTTGTAATGGTGTAATATGTCATGTATTATTCACCTAAGGTTGCATTTACTACCTTTAAAAACTGCTAAGGACCAGATGATTTTTACTGTGTCCTGATATGTAAAATCATAAAACTCGGAGAGTGTATACTTTGTTTTCATGTTAAGGGTTCATGTTTACATAGAGGTAGGGTGGATGTTTGTCATGTATAACCCTTGAAGAAACTGTTGTTTGGATTGGTCTTTAATTGCTAGTCTAAAACACTTCAGGGTGAATTTATTTCCAAGCAATGTTGGAAAATAAAATCATTCTATTTTTCAAATTTTGTATTTTAAAATTCATAAGAAGTTGATATGCAGAAATTGCAATATAGTGGCTATTAAAAATGGCAGCATATTAGGATATTGCTTTATCTGCTAAATTATACATATATAGTTTTTTCATCATTCTATCTTTATGTGCAATGGGAACAGATGTTATGATGACAGTTTAATTTCTTATTCTGCAGACTGCTTCAGGAGATAAGATTGATGCAAATCAGTCAAGCAAAACAAAGATCAAGAGCATTGATCTACCCATCCATGTTAACTTATATAGGCAGGTTGAACAGGATCTTATTAATTTGTACATTGAAAATGAGGTAAGCAACTGCAGAAATCTTGAACCATAGACATGAAATAATATTACAATTGTATCAGTGCAGAAATGAAAATTTGTTACTTGTAAATCCAACAATTTGGGGTGGAAGAATATAGATGTATTTCAAGAAAAAAATCAACTGTGTTTTATATTTGTGATTAAGTTATCTGAACTCTTTTATTTGCTTCAGGGGAAGATGATAATGCAAGACATTCTGGAGAAGGAGAAAAATGATGCCAAAAATGCTGTTGAAGAATATGTATATGATTTGAGAGATAAACTTTGTGGCGTCTATGATAAATTCATAACTGAAGATGTAAGAATTCTCATGAAACTGTAACATGATGAAGTCCTTTAAAATAACATTAGTATTAAAATGGCTGCATCTGTAATAAAGCGTTGCAGTGAGTTGGTTCTAGTTATATTTCTAATTATATTGTCAATGTCAATATTGTCAGTGGGGTAAATTAATTAAGATAAATTTGAGCTTACATTGATTATAACTATTTTACTTTATAAATCAGTTCAAACATTCCTAAACATTACTAGATTTTCTCATAAATTTGACATAAATTTCTAAAAACCTGTGAATTTTGAGGTTTTTTCCCTTTGGTCGGGGGTGGAGGGGGAAGATTGTTAAATTTCTCCATTTTATTACTTAAAAGTTTCTAAATCCTTCAAGGTTTTCTCCTCATTGACACATCAAGGCAGACAATGGATGAATCTCCATTAAACTAAAAGTTAAACTGAATGCTATTTAAGAAGAAAATGTAAATAAAATTACTGTTTTAATTATTAAAGTGTATTCATTAAAACTGTAATATACATTCCTGGAGGTCTTCCGGAATGTCAGGCATGGACTAGACGCAAAGATCAAGCATTTCTTGTTTGTCCTTTCGTAGCATCTTTTCCATGTATTGGGCCAGAATAATTTATTGAAATGTTCCATTCTAGTAGCATGAGCATCAGCAATAATCAAAAGAAGAAAAAGCAGAAGGAAACAAAAATAAAATAGTAATCCTTCTCATCATAGTTGAATTCACTCACCTTTACATGAATTACTGGTGGGATAGTGGGCAGGATTTCCTTTGGTTAGAAGCCTTCATTCTTTTAGTAAAACTGAACTTTTTAAGAACATATTCATATATGTAGGTATTTTCAATCCTATAAAAATTGTCTTTGCTTATTTAAGCATTCAAACAAAGCTTGTTTTAATGTCTGTTTCAATTTTTTAAATTCCATGTTCTTGGTGTTTATAATATACCTACAGAAATATAAACATTGATATTATATTCATTAAAATCTTTCTGCACACTTTGGCAAGAAAAGTAGTGTGTATTCAGACTTAAATATAGTAAATTCCAGATGTATTGTCATTATTATGTATAGAATTAAACCAGTTAAGATATTTCTATGAAAAAAGTTTAAATAGAATTATGGTCTACCTGTATTGTTGATAAATTAACCATTTGATTTAGATCTAATTTATATTTATATTAGATTTGCCTATTAACATTTACTACAAGTGTTGATGCAGAAGTGTGTAGGAGGGACTTAAAAGCTCGACTATGGTTTTCCTTAAATAACTAAAACCAAGGAAGCTCTATTTATAGTATATACTTCTAGTAAATGTATTATTTGCCTCCAAGTTAACTTTAAAATATTAAATAGCATGAAGCCCTACCTCTTACATTGGAGTTACTGTTATTTGTTCTTTATGAATGGCGTAGAAATAAGAGCTTACAAAAGATTCTTTGGTTATAATCTTATTACTGTAATTCAGTGTAAGTAACAAACTATTATTATAGAACTATTTTTTCCACTAGTTTAAAATGATAAAAATCAATGGCTTATTGTATGATGTACTATTTTGCCTCTAGGATTCAAGACAAATAACATTAATGTTAGAGGATATAGAAAACTGGCTTTATGAAGATGGAGAGGATCAGCCAAAACATGTATATGTGGAAAAACTTCAGGAAATGAAAGTAAGCTTTCCATTGTCCCAAAGGTGCTTTTTCAAGAGGCAACTGGACTTTATCTTTGAAGATGCTTTGCTTCTCATCCAAGAAGCTTCTTCAGCTCTGGCTGGATGGTGGGAATGGAAGGATTTATACTCCTTGCAGACAGCTGATCATTTGCATTCTTTTAAAGAATCGTTGAGGCTACCTGGAGGTTTATCTGAGTCCTCAGGGTCACCTGAGTAGTGCAAATGGATGTGGAGCCGTCTTGGAACTGTTGAAAGGACTGTGTTGTAGAGTGGAGATAGGTGATGTTCAGGGGTGGGTTTCAAAAATTGTTCGAACCTACTCTGTGGGCGTGGCCTCCTTTGTGGGAGTGGCTTGCTGCCCATGTGACCGGATGGGAGTGGCCTGCCACCCATGTGACCTGGTGGGAGTGGCCAAGACGATGTTATTACTAGATATTACTAATTACTAGATATTATTAATATTACTAGATCATTATTAATGCATAGATAACTGCGGGACATTACACACACACCCACACACCCACAAGCTAGGAAAACACCAAAAAAATAAAAATCCCCCCCCCCCCCCCAAAAAAAAGACTGCCAATGAAACCAGTTTTTTTTCCCTAAGTCTAAGAACAGGAAAGACAAAGTCACTGGAATAAAAACCATCAAGGCAATGTGGAAAGTTATAAAGGACAGGCACTCACAGAACCATCAACCACCTCAGAATTACCTAAACGAGGGTGAAACACACTGCCTTGCAACAAACCTGGCCTGCCCATAGAAAAGCAGCCACTTTGAGACACATAAACCTGGTCTAAACACTTAAAAGCAACATATTGCATCACAAATAAAACATTTGCAAAAAGGAATAACATTTCTTGTAATAAACATTCTATAAACAATAAATAAATAAAAATTCCCTAAACTAATTAAAAACTACCACGTTCAGAGAACACCAAAGGACCCCACAGTCCTCTCTCTCCTTATCTTTTTCTTTTTTGTCCTAACTTTCTCCTCCTCCCCCCCCCCAACCCCACTCCCTTCTAGCACTGATGATGTTACCAAACTAGGAGTGCTGGAGAGGAGCTCTCACAGGGCGAAGAGCTTCCTGCTACAGGCACAATCTAGCTGCAGCCGTAAATGACTGCAAGCAGCAGCTTCAGTCACCTGCTCACAGCTGACAGTTGCGTTTGGGAGCGGAGGTGGTGGCAGCAGAAGTGGGCACAGACGGGATGTCCCCGCTTGCTGAGTAGAACGAGGCGGCGGGGATGCGTTGTTTCAGGGCGCCCCAAGCGCCGGCTCCTCTGAGTGTAGCCCATTCCCCCTCCCAAGAAGACCGTTTTCTTTTTAAAAACGCCTCTGCAGACGATCTTGAAAACCTGCGAGGGATTCCCCCACCCCATTTCTGGTTGCCTATAGCCTTGGAAGCTTCCACAGAGAAGCTTCTGCAGAGGGTTTTTTAAAAAGAAAACGGTCTTCTTGGGAGGGGGAATGGGCTGCGCTCCTGGTTTTGGGGATTCCCCCCCACCAAAGACCAGTTGCCCATCTCTCCAAATCCTTTTCAGGATTTTCTTTTTAAAAAACGCCTCTCTGCAGACGATCTTGAAAACCTGCGAGGGATTCCCCCACCCCATTTCTGGTTGCCTATAGCCTTGGAAGCTTCCACAGAGAAGCTTCTGCAGAGGGGTTTTTAAAAAGAAAACGGTCTTCTTGGGAGGGGGAATGGGCTGCGCTCCTGGTTCTGGGGATTCCCCCCCACCAAAGACCAGTTGCCCATCTCTCCAAATCCTTTTCAGGATTTTCTTTTTAAAAAATGCCTCTCTGCAGACGATCTTGAAAACCTGCGAGGCATTCCCCCACCCCATCTCTGGTTGCCTGCAGCCTCGGAAGCTTCCGCAACTTCACAGTAAAAGCAAGTAAGAACTTCTCTCACTCGTGAGATTTTCTTTACTGTGCAAAGGCTTGCTTTAAAACTGCAGGCTCCCGGGGAGGGGGGCAGGGGGAAATGCTGCCCATATGTCCCCTTCCAAAGCAACCTTGCAGGTTTTCAAGATCATCCGGAGAGGCGTTTTTTAAAAAGAAAAACCCTGCAGGCACCCAGCGACAGGGGCTAGGAGCTAGGAACCTGGAAGTTAATTACTTCTGGGTTCACTGACAAACCGGCAGGAACCCACCCCTGGTGATGTTGCATCCCTCACTGTCTGTTGAGAGAGGCCTGTTCAATTTTAACATACTGTAGATGTCCTCTTTGACCTCTCTTTCAAGCCAGTGGTGGTCTCTCTGCAAAATGTGGACTGCTGTCTTCAAAAGAGTGGCCTTTGTCTTTTAAATGCAGAAGGACTGATGAATCTAGTCCTGATGGTTTTGTTCTCCTATGTTGTACCATGCATTTAGGAAATAGTTGCTTTGTTTCCCCAATGTACAGATATGCACATGGCTCACTGCACTGTACTGCATATACCACGTTGCTCAGTTTGTGTCTGGGTGTTTTATCTTTGGGCAGGACAAGCTTCTGCCTTAGTGTATTGTTGGGTTTGAACTTTTCCAATATTTCTGCATTGCATGGAATGACAACATTGCTTTGTTTATTGTTCTCTTCTTTGTCCATTATGAAGGAGCTCCTGTTGGGTCTGCATTTTTTCCTCTTAACTATTATTTGTTTTGTTCAGTAGTTGATCCCCCCACCCCCACCTAGCACTATATCTTATACAGTATTTTGACTTACTTAAGTCTTTAGCGTCGGTACGGCATTGCCAATCCCTTCGCTGTAGAGTCGCATGCATCCCGAATCAACGGGATCCATGATTCTAGGCTGAGTACTACTTGAGCTCGCCGGGCCCAAGAGTCGACAGAGCCCCTTCTGTTGGAAAACGGTGGGCACCTCGAGAAGGCAGGGGTTGTCTTGATAATGAGAGGCTATATTTTGCGCGTCAATTATCCTTGCCCACCATACAGTATTTTCTTTCTATTTACCACTACCAGGCAGCTATATCTTTATCTCATCTTACTGTCTTGAGCATTATATACTTTTTAGATCTTTTACTGTGTTTGATTCATTTGTATCCTGCCTCTCTACCAGGGGAATGGAATGGCAGTTATTCCAAATTATAGTTGATAGTGGAATATGTGAGAGAGCAGCATTGGATTTCCTGCTTTAAGCAATGAATTCAACTACCTATTCTAGTATTTCCACATGACTAAGATATAGGCTTGTTGGATGTCATATGTGATCTATTTTCTTGATTTCTTTCATATGGTGACTAGTCGTTTAGAAGTAGTTCTGATCAATTATTTTAAAAATTATCTTCATTTATATTTTTCTACATTTTAATGAGTACTTCTACAATATTTTTTCTATATTTCTAGAAATTTGGTGGCCCTATTCATGATAGATATAAGGAATATGAAGAAAGACCAAAAGCTTTATTTGATTTAGAAAATAAACTCCAGACGCTTATGAAAGCTCTAGAAGAATACGAAAATAAGGTAGGTCAGTGCATGTACTTTTAATAATAATTATTCAGAAATAATGTACATTATATGGGCATTTTCAATAAATGTATATAAAATTGAAATCTAATTCTCAAAATTAGATGTATCAGATAATTTGGGCTTGTGATATCAATACTCTACCTCCACTTGAAACAGGAATTTCTAAAGCCAAACAATAAATAAGGTTGTATTTTCATATTCCTTTAAATAGATAATTATTATCTCGCTTTAACAGAATGTTTTTTTTTTCAAGTAACAAATCTATGAAATCAACTCTTCTACCATCCATTATGGGATAAACCTATTGTTTATTATTTATTGAATGCTAATTTTAACTATTTTCTCTGTAGGATAAAAAATATGATCACATTGATCCTGTTGATATGGAAAAGGTTGAAAAATTTGCCAGTGAAACTATGAACTGGTTGAGCTCAAAGATGCATATACAGCACAGACTGAGTTTGACACAGGATCCTATTATTAAGATGGCAGAAATAAAAGCAAAATCTAAGGTAAATTAACTTTGGGATTGAATTATTCTAATGGAAAAATAGGATGAATTAGCCCAAGAATATGGTAGTTTAGTATTTCAAATGATATCAGGACACAAATATGTTGTGGCAAAAGAGAACTATAGCAAATAGATATTTCTTAAGTTTCCACAGAAATGGATATGGTGTAGCTCAATCTGCTATACCTCTTCATATGTAAATAGGGTTTTCTAGGTGATGATGTTATCCTACCTTTTTATATAGGCAGTGAATATACCTTACTCTCCTGCCTCCCATCCCCCCCCCAACAACCCTATGAGGCGTGTTGGGTTGAGAGAGAGACTGCTCCAAATTATCCAACTGGCTTGCATGCCTAACGGAGGCCTAGAACTTACACTATCCTGATTTGTAGGCCAGCACTTTAATCCCTATCCCAAACTAGTTCTCAAGTGTTAAATTCAGATGATAGCATAGCAAATATATTTAAATCAGAAGGAGAATATGGTTTGATCCATGACTTTTTTTTTATTCCATTGACAGAAGAGGTTATTATTATTAATCTATTAAAGCTAAAAATGTTCATCTACCATGTTTCCCTGAAAATAAGACAGGGTCTTAATTTTGTTTTGACTTCTGAAATAATCCTTGGCCTTATTTTCAGGGAGGTCTTATTATTTTTGAAGTGCAGGAGGTGGCGAGCTTGGTCACCTCATGGCTGCTGCTGTGTTGCAATATTTTTTGGAAGAGCTTATTTTGGAATCAGGGATTATTTTAACACAGGTGCTCAAAAGCCTGATTGGGCTTATTATCCAGAGAGGGCTTATTTTGGGGGAAACAGTAATGTAATGTGCTTTTACGGTTGGAAGAAAAAACAGTAAAAAAAAAAACAATCCACATCTATTTTCAAAATTTAGGAATATGTAAGGAAGTTTCCTTATTACAGACCACTCATGTTGACTTGTATGTTATTGTGTTGTTTTATATTGTAATTATGGACAATTTCATAATTTTACTGCTAAGCTTATTTCCTGTATTTTACATTGTAATAAATTTCACAGGCCATTATGTTATTTGCATGGTAATTATAATTATTTTTCCTAATAGGAACTGGACAATTTATGTAATCCAATTATTTACAAACGTACGTCCAAAGCAGAACCACTGTCTAAAGATGAAGGAAAATCTAATAGTGAACAAAACAGGCCAATGAATGGACAAAGCAGCTCTGATACTAAGTTAGACGATAGTTGCCAGCAGCCTAAATCATCTGAAGAAATGGACATGGACTAAGTTTTACAATTCTTTGAGTTCATTAAAAACAGTGCAAGTAATCAGAGGGTCCTTTTTTTCTTGATTCACACTACATATGTTCAGTTATTTAAAAAACTTTATTCTTTTCATTAGGTTTGAAAGTGTTTTTCTACATTCTCATTGTTCATTCCATTAAGCTTATTGTGAAGCTTTAGTTGAATGTAGATTGTAATAAGCTTATGATATTTTATATCAGAATGGATACATTCTGATACATCAGAATTGATACATAAATGACAACAATCTACCTTATTCAAAGCTTTTATTGTGAGTAAGCCACTGCTCCTTTATTCATGAAAGCCCACTGTATTGCACTTTCGATGCTGAAGTGTAGATTTTTGCATCTTTATTTTAGAAGATATTCAGTTTGACGTGGCTTGGACACTGCCACCAGAAGCACTGATCTTTTTTAAATTGTTGTATTGTTCTAATTTAATATTAAAATAGAGTTTAGTTGGCAAACTAGTTCATCTTGTTGATGTACCACAAAAACCTGTAAGAATTTTGTTGATCAATATCCAAAGCTTGAAAGGACCTTACACCAGCAGCATTCTTTGTCAGCAAACTAGTAACAAGATTTAAAATAAAACTTGTGGTCCCCGTGTTCACACGGTCCTGTATCATATTTTGTGTTGATGCCGAGATGCTCTTAATGTAATAGTATGAAATTGGAACACTGTAACGAGAGAGGCACATGTGTTCATTTCTCTTAAATACCTCTGACCTAACTGGCTTGGGGTTTATTCAGAATGCTGCCTTTGACTGTTTTTACAAAATGCCCTTCTTGGAATTAAACGTAAAAAATACATACATAATATATTTCATCAATTAATATTACTTACACACTATTCCTTATTTTTGTTTTACTTGGCAAAAATAATATTCTTGGTTTAGAGATTGGGCTTACAGCAAGTTCATAATAGTAATCATTTTAGGTAATTGTCCCAAGCATTTATAGAATAACATTTGATATATCTTTAACAGATAGATAAAACAAGCTACTAACATTTAAGATTAATATCAGTACAGATGAATCTAAAAAATAATCTTACAACATGCTCACACTGCTTAGCAATTACATTGTTTTAATCAAAGTAATCATGTGGAGACTGAGAATCCTTCACTGCTCATTCCAATTTTTGGCTGAAAAATTATGACAAAATGAATGTGTGCTTTTGCAAAAATCTTGTACAGATTTCTGTTCTTTTTATTCCACATATAAGTTGATTTGCTAAATTATTAAATTTTAGATTTAACTGACTAGATCCTAAAGAAGAAATCAATTTGCTGCTGCTGCCAAAAAAAAATTCTTCAGCAACCAGATACATTGTTTTGTCATAAGAGGAATTATGTGTTCTTTTTCTGATTATAGCATGTGTTTTAGTATATCATATTCATATTGGTGTGGTATGGTAGACACTGCCTTCCCATCTGTCCCAACTGATTAAAAGAAGAGTAACGTACTTGCCAACTACTGTTCAGTCAGCCTATTCTGCCAGCCACTGGATTATAACCAAATTGATTTGGAATGTAGCATAAATAACTGAGGGTAGTTTACTAATGAGAACCCACTACATAAAGCATTAAGAGCATTTTATATTATTTTGGCTTATATTTCTACTGTTTATACAATCAATTTTGGTTGACTCAGCCTTCCATCCTTCCGAGGTGGGTAAAATGAGGACCCAGATTGTTGGGGGCAATATGCTGACTCTCTGTAAACCGCTTAGAGAGGCCTGAAAGGCCTATGAAGCGGTATATAAGTCTACTGCTATTGTACAAGCAGAAATTATAGAAGCCTTTTGGGGTATATAGTCTTTACCTATGTAAACCTGTGGTAAATTTTGAATATATGTTATTGTATATTAATTCAGTGTATGGTATAACAGGTCTACATTTTATGATTTATTTTAAATGTTTTGGTTTAGGGTATGATGCGTCTGTATAATGATTTATTATTTTATGTTAGCTATATTTTAGTTGATGGATTTTTGATGGATCAGGAAAGGGAAAGAAGTATGTCACCTTTCTGTTTAAATACTCACTTGACATTGGACTGGAGAATTAATTTAAAGTGCGGTATAAAATTATCTGATGGGATATTAATACAAAAAAGCACAATAGTATATGAAAAGTATATAGAGCATTCCATATTGGGAAAATGTCCACTTATGATTAGCATGGTACATATAATATACAAGAAAAAGTTGCTGAAATATTAACTTAATTAACTTAAAATGAAGTTAAATAACAATGACATGAAAAAGCTGCAGTTTATGGCACTTCCAGTGTAGGAAAAATAGTTTTCATAACCGTAATAGATGCTAATGAAAAATGCTTATGAGTGTAAGAAAATCCTAAAGGCATACTTTGTGCAAGTGCTTCGCAGTTTCATATGGATTGTTTCCCCACCACGTTTCAAAAACTGGTTTTCTTGTCCTACACTGTGTTAAATTCAACAAGGATAAGTTTGTTAACAATTATTTATTAAGGGATAACTATTCTGAATACATTTTCTTAGCCAGGGACAAAACCATCTTGCAAAACCTTATTAGATTCTATTTACTATTACATAAGAATTCCAGGAGATGCTAAACCTACCAATGATTGGCTAATATTTCACCTGTAGAATTAATTCTACTCTTTTCTCATTCCTGATATTGGTATATTTGGACATGGGCAATTTAGTGTTACAAAAAAAGCCTTGATACTACCTGGTTTTATACTATCTATGTGACCAATTGTCTTACAATAGAAATTTGATTAATAAACTTAATTATATTAGCTAATTTTCATCAGCTCCCCACTGTTTAGTTGTTTAGACACCCCTAACTTCCTCCCATTTCCCCTTCACGTGCTATCAAATTATATTTAATGCTTGTTTACATAATAACAGTAATGCAGTAATTTCTCTCTAAAATAATTTGAAAAATACAATCCATTTTAATAATTTTTCAAACTACCCTCAAACTAAATTGGACTAAACTCAAAATATTTTTATGAAAATATAAAGAAGTTAGGTTGAGGGAAAGAGAAACATGAATGGCCAGGGCTCCTAAAGGGCAATTAGAAACTTGCTTGCTTTTTTCTCTCTTGTACACAGCCAAAACATTATACATGCCTTAGAGGTTCTTCTATTGTCAGACTTAATAAGCAAAAATTTTACAGATAAACCCAGCTTAGATGAACTCAGGTCTTAGCTGCCATTTGCTTATTATGGAGGGTATAAGCTTGCTAAATTACAATGGTTAATTAGAAAGAAAACATTTTAAGTCTGAACTATGGAAGATGATCTCATACATAGTTTATGCCCATTTGATGATGTGCTAGTTTTTAAAAATATGATCTAAATGGACACACTTCTCATGATGGTATTGAACACAGATGGGGGAGTGGGGCGCTTAACATACTCCATTTGAAAGAAACACTTAAATATTAGCAAGAAGCTGAACTGAAGTCACCTGCCATTGTGAAAGTGATTAATTCAACAATTTTTTGTATTATCTAGCAAATATTGCCCAGTGAAACAGAGGAATGTTCTAAACTTGAATAAATCTATAGCAGTGTTACCAAATGTTTCCTGTATATGTAAACATATGGAATCTTTCATAGCAATATGCACAAATTGACAAATATGTCAATTGACTTCTAAGTAGCAATACAATTGCTAGAGATTGTATGTAATATATTTTATTAAATATTTTAAATTTACTTCTTAAACCTCAACTAATTGTACATAAGACTTTATTGCTGTTGGTTTCACTGTTCTACAATTATGACTTTTTCTGAATTGGATATCTGTGATGGGAGTAATATTCTAGAGTCTAGGATGACCAAGTTCTTCAGAGGCTAAAAAAATTGTAAATATTTAAATTTTTTATCTATTAGACTTTCTGCTGAAATGTAAGAAGCTATTACAGCATTATCTATATTATTAATTTATTTAGATTTATTTATCACCCATCTCACTTTGAGGTGACTCTGAGCAGCTTAACAAATATTAAAAACCAATTAAACCATGAACAATAAAAAAATCCATAACTGTAAATTTATTCAGCAACAGTAATTTTCAAATATAGTCTGTTAATACTCAATATACAGTTGAAGAGACAAAGAATTTATAAACCTTATATAAATCTGAATGTTTTGATCTGAAATATAAAAGATGATCTGTTTTAAAAATAAATATTTTAAGTCATGATAGAATAAAAATAGTAGAGAATAGAGCCAAATAATTCAGTTGCCACTATATGTTGGAAAACCATAAGTTTGAGTATATTTTATTCAACAGCAATGATGAGCTATTAGGTTTTCTTTATAAGCTGTAGAATGTTTCATCACACTGCAAGTTTCAAATCATACCATTTATCTTGGTAATTGGTATCTTGGTAACTTTTTTCCCCTTTAGAACAGAATGACAAGAACTTCCAATTCCACTAGAAAATGGAATAACATGCAACAGCTATGCCATTAAAACTAAAGCACAAATGCAGGGTAAATTACTGCAGAACAATAATTAATTGCAATATGTGCGGCAGCATATAGCTAATCTTGAAAGTGAATCAAGATGGCCAGGCAGGACTGACTGTCAATAGGGCAATCGATAAGGGAATCTAGATCTAATACTTTCCTATGAGTACTAAGCAAACTGCTTGGATCAGCTTCAAGTCCTACCCCTTAAAATGTTAGGATTTTAGTTTTCTTGCAGACAGTTCATTACCAACCTAAGTAACATTAACAGTACTTTGACACAAAGAAGTGGGTTTGTTAGCTTTCATATGTAGCAGCTTGTCCTACTTGTCTTAATAGTTTGCGTTTGTGATTGGCCTATCTAGCTTGGTTGGCTATATTGTTTTATCTTGCATTATTCCTATTTGTTGATCCCCTTCCTTACACCAGAAAACCCTACTCCCTTGTGTCGAAGTACTGACGACACTAGTTTGGTAGTGAAATAGCTTCCAAAAAGAAATCCAATCTTGGCAAAGACCAATATTTCAACTCTGATGTACAGGTATGCATTCACTATTATTGCAACGTTGTCTTGTGCAAGTGTATCTACTGCCTATATTACATTATTCTGAAGCCTACATTTACTTGTTAATTGATTCAAAGCTGTTATCTAGATTAACACCATTTTTTATTCTTTTAATTATTGATAGGATTCACACAGCACACTAAAGCATGCTTCATTTAAAGATTATGGTTTAAACTGCAACTCACTGGGTTAATTTATGTCACGATATAAGTCAAAATAGCCAAATTCACCAGTGCAGTAAGAAAAATAAATTCACAGGATAGTTTAATGTAACATGATCCAATCATAATAATACTCAGTATATGAATCCACTATTGAGCACTGGTGTAATGCGCTGTCTCCCTCGGCTAAGAAACGGAGATGAACACTGCCTCCTAGAGTTGGACAGAACTAAACAGAGAAAAAATTTACGGTACACTTCTCAATATATAAGCACTACCTTTTTCTTGAACTGGTTCCAATAACACTTCTACAGCAATTGTATATAAATTACAGAAATCCAGCTATCCATTATATTTACACTATCTAGCTATATTAGCTACAATGTCTGGAGCACTACATTCTCCAATTTTATCCTCATAACACATAGCTGAGATAGATTAATCTTAGATTGGGTGGGATCAATACAAAAAGTAATATTCTGGATTAGCATGTTTATATAGTATGGTAGTTCAACGTACCTTGGCTTGACACAAGAAGTTTGAAGACTGAAGGTAAATAAATAGGGGAAGCACAGAAACAATGAAAGCAGCTTTCAAAGTATGCTTATAAGTTTCCTTCCAGTATTTGGACGGCCCCTGCACGAAGTAGTTGCTGAATAGCCAGCTAACATATTTTGGCTGCGTTTGCTCAGCACATAGAACTACAAACGCATAATCCTTTAGTCGCAAAAAATTCCATTCTCAGCCAACAACTCCATTCTTATCTTATGGTTTATCGCGTTGGGTAAATCTAATAAATTGGGAACACTACGTAAACTAGTAGTAGATGTGTTGTATGACTATAACCCTTTTATTTACAACATTTATTTACAACAGCTCCCTCGGCTATAAAACCCGCCGTTCCGTTAAAGCAAAAAATGACTACATCCCCGCTCCCTCCCGCGCGTGCGCTTTGTTCCCCTTTTTTCGACGATCATAAACAGTCCAGGGCGCACGCGCTCCTCTCAAGGAACCAGAGAGAGGAAATGACGTGTGACGTCAGACGCAGCTTTTCTGGGCGAAGTTTGCAACGGGCGCGATTTTTCAAAATGGAGCCCCGCAAGGGAGTTTCTCCCCGACCCCCATAGTGGGGAAGGACAGGCCTCCGGACCGACAACCGTACCGACAAGGACGCAGACTAGGCGGTCATGCGATAGCGGTAACGGATTACACGAAGGAGTGAGAGCATCGCCTTCACCATGGCGACCTGCATCGGCGAGAAGATTGAGGTGCGGAACGGCCATTACACTACGGGCGGGGCGGACAAAAAGGATGGACCTGGCCATTCACTCCTTGGGGAAAGATCCAACCATTATTCGGTTGAGGGGAGGGAGGTTTTTTGAGTGATCCAGTAGTCCCATCTAACCTATCATGACAGATGCTGCGCAAAGTATCACCCTTGCAGAACACAATTGACGGTCAATTATTACCGACTCGGGTCCCTTTCCTATATAAGAGATATTTCTAGAGGTTCTTTGTGGAAAAGGACTTCATTCTGTCTAGTCCCGCATAAAGGGATAGTTCGGCGTGATCCCAAACTGTTTTATTAAGATTGACTCCAAGTAACTTCCTGGACGCGTCTCTGTTTTCTAGTCCGGAAATGATTGCCACTGCTTTTCTTCGGAGATGCTTTTTTAAACTTCCGAATCTCAACCTGCTTAACATCTTTGGGATCAGTCGAGATCAAGTACACTACCCTTTGTAAACAAAGCAAATGTACCCACCATTTCCAAAATTTTAAACCTTTGGGTTTAAGATAAACAATGGAAACAACGCAGTTTAGTTATCCAGTGCAAATTATCCCATCTGGAAAGCATTCATAGTAACATATGCCCATGGCCTAATTGATTGTAGAAATACTTTATGAAGCTTGCTTCAATTTTTCAACAAGTTTAGATAATTGTAAATTACATCTAACATTTCTGTATACTAAATAGAGTTCTACAGAGTTCCATATGAAGTAAGCCATTTTGTTCAACTATGGTTTGTTGAATAAGTTATAAGTGGTGTATAAATGGTTCTCTGGTCAAAGTCAGGTTTGATTTCTGGTGAATTCATGGACACTTCTGTATTGTTGGGATTTTTTTATTATTTTTGCAACAATAAAGAAGTGGTTTACCATTGCTTGATTTCCTAGTTTAAGCTAGTCTTGATATTTTCTGGAGCTGTCCTATCCAAGTATTGAGCAGGCCTAATCTTGCTTAGATTTTTAATCCTGCTAAGGTCAGCTAGGTAACTTCAATCATCACAATCTTACCTTCTTAGAGGTAAATTACTGTACACTAACTACACTGAGCTACAAAGCATTCAACAATATAGTCCAACAGGTTCTGTAGAACTAACTGGTATGGTTAGTTTATAGTTCAGTATGCCTCAGAAAATTGGATTGAGAAATCTACAATTAAGCCTTTTGTAAACAATGGAAATACTCAATACTTTGAGTGGATATGGACTACAGCTTCGAAAATCATGATCCTGAATTTATAGTTACAGTTCAATACAGACTTACCTAGAAGTTAATCCAGTCAAATATTATGGAACTAAATTATTTGCTACCAATTTAGTTCAATTACAAGGCTGCCTTCCTTAGCCATGTACCATTGTTTCAGAGTCTAATAATGAATAGCAGACAGAAATGTAAGCAGAAATTGCTTTCAGTGTTGAAATTCTTATGCCACTTATGTGTAACACTTCCGATTCCATTCCAAAAGGGTCTTTGAAAACCAAACACCTCAACTCTCTGGAACAGCTTAAAGCAGCTACATGCAATGCCAGGAAGACACATAACTGCTTAAGAGTATTACAACAGGTGCTCTATTGCCTACACATTCGGAGCCCCCCCTCCCTCACTTTTTTTATGTTGAAAACCTCATTGCTTGATTAAGCATTACAATGACTTTCCAAGTGTAAGTCTGAGTACATGGTAGCTTTCCTACCTTCTCCAATCTATTATTTCTTTGCATACAGTACAGATAGAACCCGACTTATGACAATTGAGCCCTACATTCTTAACACTGGTACACCCAGAGTTGTGTGTTGAGTCCCTTACTCTATATTCTTTATGTGCATGACTGCATTTCCACTACCGCCAGTAATACTATTACTAAATTTGCAGATGATACAACAGTGGTGGGACTAATCTCGGTGGGGGAGCGGGGGTTGAGTCTGCCTATCAAGATGAGGTGGAACGGTTGCTTTCGTGGTATGGAGACAATAACTTGGTCGTTCAAGGAACTTAGTGGACTATAGAAGGAATAGATCCAGCCCTTGGTTATCAATGCAAACAGAGTGGAGCAAGTGGCCAGTTTTAAGTTTCTGGGTGTTATCTTAAAAGAGGACCTGACCTGGGGTAGTCACATTGCAGCACTGTCAAAAGGGCCCAGCAGAGAATATACTAACTGAGACTTCTCAGGAAACAACAACTGACTGAAAAACTGCTGGTGACCTATCACTGCACCATAGAGAGTATTTTAACTTACTGCATCTGTGTATGGTTTGCCAATTGCACAGTGGCAGATAGGACAGTACTCCAAAGGGTCAACGTCATTGCCCAAAGATCATTGGTTGCCCTCTCCCCTCTTTGGAAGAGCTTTGTAGCTCCCACTGTCTTAAGAAAGTTCAAAACATTCTTAAAGATCCATCTCATCCTGGGCACTCTTTTTTTGAACTATTACCATCTGGCAGACAGGACAGACAAGGACAAATAGGCTGAAAAACAGCTTCTATTCCAGGGCAGTAACCATATTGAATTCTATGGTATAGTGCAATATCGGGTTTTCAATTTCAATTATATAGAAAGTAAAGGATGTATGTTTGTGTTTTTATTTTTATAATTATAATGTATTGTATTGTATTGTATTATTTGTATGCCGCCCTTCTCCGGGAGGACTCAGGGCAGCGAACAATTCAAGGGGGGGGGGGAAGGGGAACATAAAAGACAAAATACAAATAATAAAAATAGACAACAGTCGCACAACCATACATGTCGAGAGGGGAGGGAACTCATCACCCCCAGGCCTGCCGGCAAAGCCAGGTTTTGACGGCTTTTCGGAAGGCCTGGAGAGAGGTGAGGGTCCGAATCCCTGCGGGGAGTTCTTTCCAGAGGGCCGGAGCTGCCACAGAGAAGGCCCTCCCCCGGGTAATAGCCAGGTGGCATTGGCTGGTAGATGGCACCCAGAGGAGGCCAACCCTGTGAGATCTAATGGGTCTGTGGGAGGTAATTGGCAGCAGGCGGTCTCTCAAGTACCCAGATCCAATACCATGAAGGGCTTTATAAGTTATGACTAGCACCTTGAAGCGTATCCGGAGACTGATCGGTAACCAGTGCAGCTCGCGGAGGACAGGTGTAACGTGGGTGTACCGAGGTGCACCCACAATCGCTCGCGCGGCTGCGTTCTGGACGAGTTGAAGTCTCCGAATACTCTTCAAGGGCTGCCCATGTAGAGCGCATTACACTGAAGACGGCATTTAATTTCGTTGTACCATGTGCAATGACAATAAACTAAACTAAACTAAGCTACATTTCTGTTGCTAAATAAGACCATTGTTAAGTGAATTTTGCCCCCGTTTTACAACCTTTCTTGCCACAGTTGTTAAGTGAATCACTGCAGTTGTTAAATTAGTAAGAAAGTTGATAAGTGAATCTGACTTCTCCATTGCTGTTCCTTGTCAGAAGGTCACAAAAGGTGATCACTGACCCTGAGACACTACAACCATCATGAATCAGTTGCCAAGTGTCTGAATTTTGATCATGTGAGCAGGGAGATGCTGCAATGTCATAAGTGTGAAACTGGTCATAGGTCACTTCTTTAAGTTTCAGTTCCAAATTTTGAATGGTCACTAAATGAACTGTTGTAAGTCAAGCACTATATATATTATAGATTGTAAGATAATGCTGTTTCTGAAAGTGATAAGAAATGGGAAGGAAAACTGACAGAAAGAAAATACTCCACAGGAAATACATATGTATGTTGGTCTCAAATATACATGGATTGATAGTCTAGAAAGGAACTAACAAACCTCTATTTGTTTGCAAAGTCTTTTTTAATCTGGTTACTAGAAGATTTTTAAAGTAGACACCAGAGATCAAGCTGGAATATTCCATAAAGTTCCCGAGAATGTTTTGTATTTTATAATTGTGTGTGTGTGTGCGCGCACACACAGAGGTACATACATACACAGATCAGTTTTGCTGATCTGTTTGAGCAGTTTTGCTAACAGGGATTGTCTAAGAGAAAAATGAATGTAAGAGAGTAAATATTACCAAGGAACACATGTTTATGTGAAATTGATATTACCTTTCGTAATACTCATCTGTTTAGTATGTAATTCTAGAAGTTCCTTGGAAGGATCTCTTACAGATTCTTGATGTCAATAGTGCAACAAATAATCCCCTATTTCAGTCATCTTTCAAAAAGTTATGAAAGCACAGCTGTTTTAAACGATGGCATATGCCATCTATTTGACTGGCATTGTTTTGTTTTAAGCTTTTTTATGACTACAGGTATTAAGATCAGATGTTATGTTTACAGTATTTAATAATTTGGGTTTGTGCAACTGTAGCATATAACAAAAAATAGAAAACATGTATTTACACAATACTAATATTCACACATTAAATTCAAAATGTGATAGTGCTTGGGTTTAGTCTGATTGCAATTCAAGATTTAGAATGTTAAAAAATTGAATTCTTGGGAAAATATATGTAGCAGTTGCAGTAGTGTGCGGAAAGCTCATCTGTCAAATCAGAGCTTTTGGCAAAATTGGATTCTTTGTAGGATTGGGCATGCAGTCAGTACTGCAAAATCTGTAACAACTGTATAATGATGTAAAGAGCGATTTATGTTAAAAAATTGGCCTATTACCTTAACTGGAACAGGTAGCTAGCTATGTTGGCAGATTTCTTCAAGAATTTCTCTTAGTTGTGTTTGTTGAAAATGCAGGATGGAATGTCTTTTGTGTTACAACCCTTTTGCTATATCATTCAGTCATGTAGCCTTTGCAATCCAACCATTTCATTAGGGAGTATGTCTACAACATGAATTGTCAGATATCCAATTATATTCTATTAGTGGCTGCAGGGTTTGACAGAATTGTTTCCCAAACTGTGAAGAGTATTTAGGCTGATTTTTTAAATAAATCAGCAGCCTATATTACATAAATAAAGTATTTGTTTTATAATACAGTACTTTCTAGCTTATAAACCTGATACAGGTAGTCCTTGATTTACAGTCATTCATTTAGTAACTGCTCAAAGTTACAAAAGTATTGAAAAAAGCAATTTATGACCATTTTTCACAATTGCAGCACACCCATGGTCATGTAATCAAAATTTAGATGCTTGGCCACTAGTTCATATTTATGATGGTTGCAGTGTCCCAGGGTCAAATAATTTACCCTTTTGAGATATTCTGACAAAGTCAATGGGGAAGCCAGATTCCCTTTAAGAACTGTGTTATTAATAGCTGCAGTGATTCATTTAATAACTTGGACAAAAAGATAGTAAAATGGGCCAAAACTCATTTAACAACTGTCTTGCTTAGCAATCAAAATGTTGGGTTCAATTGTGGTCTTAAGTTGAGGACTACCTGTATTTTATATTCCATCCTTTCCTTAAATTCAGAGTGTTTTAAAATCTAAAGCACATTCCAGAACTGACAGGAAAGAAGAAAAAAGTTTCCATTAAACAATAGAACCACAGGTTGGGCTTTAGAAAAGGCTGTTTTACTAAAGCTTTAGTGAGTTATCCTAATCTGCGTATACGTAGTGTAACACATGTACACGCATGTGTAGCAGATTTAAAGTCTCCGCTTCAAATGGGATTCAAGCACTCGCTTCTTTCCTGAGGGAAAGAAAAGAGGTCCAAACGCTACTTAAAGCGTTGGGCTTGGTTTCATAGTGAAACCGTTGAGGTAGCTTGACTCGGTCCAATCGGTTCTGTTTGTGGGCTCACTCCTCGTTGAAACGAACAGACTTGGACTTCCGTACTTCTCGGCCGGGCGGCAATAGCTTAAACCACCGCGGGATCCCAAGGGGCAGGGAGGGTGTTCGGTCTTGCCCCCCTCCGGAGTTTTTCCTCGGCGGCGTCTGCTGCTGCTATGGAAGCGGGTGTTGGAAGCCGCGTCTCCCTCGGGAGCGGGAGAAAGAGCGGCAAGATCGCCCGTCTGCATAGCTTAAGCTTCAGACCTCTCAGTGGGCTCGATTCCCGATCAGAATGCCGCAGTGGCTCCTCAGTCTTCTGCTCTCTCCTCTGCCCGGCGACGGCGTTTGCTACGCCGGCATGTCCCATTGCTTGCCTTGTGAGAGCTCCATTAAGGTACAGCACTGCCTAAGCATAAACCGCGGCTCTAAGATTTTTCTTCAAATTACTGACGGGCTAGTTTTCTTTTGGTAGGGTGGGTGGGTAGGTAGGTAGGTAGATTAGATTAGATTAGATTAGATTAGATTAGATTAGATTAGATAGATAGATAGATAGATAGATAGATAGGTACAGAAATTGTGTATGGGGGGGAATGTTGAAGGAGCAGGTGATTTACATTACCCCCCCATGCCCACCCTCAAATCAGGAATTTTCTCATGAGCTTACAAGATTAGTCTGAAGGACTTTTCATTAGGTTTTATAGTGCAAAGGAGGAGAGAGTCGAAGGCTTCTGTAGCCAACTTTTGAAAAATCTATGGAATAAGAAAAGTTAAGAAGCCAGCAATACTGTGAACTTTGTAGAACAAAGTTTTGTAGACTGAGACCTAAGTCCAACATTGTAGTCATATTTGCATCTGGTAAATCTTTGCTCTGGGACACAGAAGCAATTTTTTTCTTCCAGTATTATAATATCCTTACTTGGCCTCAACTTTAAAACATTTCACTATTTTTTTTTTTGAAGTAACATATTTTAAACTGTTACTTAAAGTTTAATACATTTTTTCTCAATTTTTGGTAAAAAAAATCATTTTAGAATGGGAAAATGTGATGTAGCATATTAAAAAATAGTGGCTAATATTTGATAAACAGGTAATATGAGTTTTTTTTTCATTTTTAGGATTTCAAGGTGGGGAACCTTTTAGGCAAGGGTTCCTTTGCAGGTGTATACAGAGCTGTATCCGTGAAAACTGGTCTTGAAGTGGCTATTAAAATGGTAAGTGACCAGCAGAACAATAAATACGCTAATGGACTAATAATATCCACATTTCATGTTTGCTATTCTTTATTTGCACCAGATTGGCTGATTTCTGATTAGGACCTGACACTGGTAGAGTTTTAAAAATATTACTGGTTTGAATATTGTCCTTCAACATCTACCAGTTTGGAAATGATGTTTATTGCCACAAAAAACTTACAATGTAAAAAGTACATTTATATCCCAGTTTGCCCCCCCCCCCCTTTGATTGCTATTTAACCTTAAAACAGCCAAACCATGTTTTAAGGTAAGACACTGGCTTTTGATAAAGTTCATTATATTTCCATATGTCTTACAAGGTATTCAAAGCATATTTAGATGCAAATCTTAACAATATACTGGAAGTAATGCTGTTTTGATTCAGTTCATGCATTTTTCTGTGATCAAACATGAGATTGTAATAGCAGAACTCATTCAAAACTATGACTTGAGAGTAAAAAGCAACCTGTACCTGAAATAATAGTGTTATTATTCATTATACTGTTAAATGTGTTTGCTCATTCTTATTTTCACTCTTGTATATAAGCTGAAAAGATTTATTATCTTTTTAGATCGACAAAAAAGCTATGCACAAAGCTGGTATGGTACAAAGGGTACAAAATGAGGTGAAGATTCATTGTCAACTAAAACATCCCTCCATACTTGAGGTAAGAAATTAACCTTTAGAACTTGAACATCTCTAAGTAAGGTTTAACTTGTTATAACTATTTTTTTTCCTAGTTGTATAACTACTTTGAAGATAGTAACTATGTGTATTTGATACTTGAGATGTGCCATAATGGAGAAATGAGCAGATATTTAAAAAATAGGAAGAATCACTTTTCTGAAGAAGAAGGTAAGATTCCTACATGTTGATTGTATTCAAAAATATATGCATTTTAAAACTTACATAAAAATGTTTACTTGAATTTCAGAAATTGAAATTTCCAAATACTGCAATTATAACTTTGTATTTTTGTATTTGTATTTATTGCACATTTATAGGCCGCCCTTTTCCCTGAGGGGACTCAGGGCGGCTTACAATTTGTACATTGAGCCAAGTGCAATTTCACAATTAATATAATATAACTAAGTTCAGCTTGAGAAACAATTCAGTTTCAGAGTTTACTATTAGTAACATTTGCACAAAAAAAAAATGGGATTTCGAAAGAAAAGGCCAGACATTGTTTTCCTTGTAGTGTAAACTGAATTTTTATTCTTTGCTCTTTCTATAAATCAGAAGCTTTTAATTGAGATTGATAAGTAATAGAAGTAGCACTTATATATTGCTTCATAGTGCTTTATAGCTCTCTCTAAGCAGAGGCAGCATATTCCTCCAATAATTTGGCTCCTCATTTTATTGACCTCGGAAGAATGGAAGGCTGAGTCAGACAGAGCTGAGATTTTCTTAAATCCTATCTTTATGAATTCTGTGAATGGGTCAGCTTTCTCTCTGAATGTGTACAATATGTATTTGATATGAGAAAGACTTAAAGCATCCTGTATCTCTCTTTGTTCTATACAGTTCGGAACTTCATGCATCAAATTATTACAGGGATGTTATATCTGCATTCCCATGGAATACTCCATCGGGATCTTACACTCTCTAATCTCTTACTCACCAACAATATGAATATCAAGATAGCTGATTTTGGACTTGCAACACAACTGAAAATGCCTCACGAAAAGCATTATACAATGTGTGGGACTCCTAATTATATTTCTCCAGAAATAGCTACAAGAAGTGCACATGGGCTTGAGTCTGATGTCTGGTCTTTAGGATGCATGTTCTTTACACTGCTGACTGGAAAGCCACCTTTTGATACTGATACAGTAAAAAATACTTTGAGCAAAGTTGTACTAGCAGATTATGAAATGCCAGCGTTTTTGTCAAGAGAGGCTCAGGATCTCATTCATCAGTTACTTCGAAAAAACCCGGCGGATCGTTTAAGCCTTTCATCTGTATTGGATCATCCTTTTATGTCCAGTGGTAGGTCAGTAAGAAGTAAAGATTTAGGAAACGTAGAAGACTCAATGGATAGTGGAAATGCCACAATTTCTATCGCTTCCACTGCTTCTCCCAGTGTCAGTACAAGTGGCTGCTTAAAAGAAAAGAAAAGACTTTTAATCGAGCATCCACTTCCCAACAAAATGACAGTTTTTCCTAAACACAAAAGTACTAACAATGTGGCAATTGGTTGTGGAAGCCCACACGACAATCAGGGACTTCCAATAAATGAAGTTGTCAATATTGGAAGGGGAAGAACAATGCAGCTAATTGAAGAAAGACCTCATTCACGTTATCTCAGGAGGGCCCACTCGTCTGAAAGATCAGGCACATCTCATAGTCAAAATTCAGAAATATTAAGTCAAGTGGAAAGATGCCAGTCCTTGGAAATCCTCCCAAAACCAAGACATGGACAAAAAGAAAATACAAAAGATTTTTCTCCTGCAAATTGTTATCGTGACTTCCCAATTGTATTTAAGGAGGACTTTCCCACTAACTGTGACTCAGTGGAAAAACATTTTTCACCACCTACAAAACAACAGCCTTGGTAAAAATTGAAATCTTATTTTGATTGGGTTTAAGTGGGTTTTCTATAATGTACTATCTTTCTTTTATGTAATGATAAATAATGATTTAGAATATGTTTGCTAATACTTTCATTGCAGGTGTAATATTAGAAATGTACATTTCAATTTGTATCCAGTTACAGTTCAATAGATGAACAAACGTAAGCTGAAACCCTTAAATGTGGTTTAAAGAAATAAGCCAGCTACTTTATCAATTTAAAATGCAACTTCTATCTAAAATACTTATTTATATTGTATTATGTTGATTTATAACCTAGCCCATTAAATAAATAAGTATTTAAAGATTAGCAAGTTATTTGCGTGCATTTTAATGGAGAGTGCTTATATTTTGTTTTCAGTTCAGATTTTCCCTGTACAATGAAGGCTGACAATGCTTTCTTAGAATTGAAGACTCAAACTGAAACAATGCAGCAATGGCTTGGAAATATACAGCTTGGTGGTATGGATTTATTTATCTGAGTACATTAAATTTTTATAAAACAAGTAATTCCTAAAATGAAAATTTGCAGGAAAACTTTGTGGACATATCCAATATTGATGTAAAAGATAGAAAATTGCTTGGGGGAGAGGTTAGAGAATATGGGAGAGATTGTTTTAAGAGTAAATATACTCTAAAAGAAGTTGCTTTTCTAAGCCTGTTGTGTACAGCAGAAGAAAGACGTAGTCCTTGTATATATTCAAGCATACATATATTGCAATATTATAGTTACAATTGGGACAGGATAGCATATTTGATATTAATATGAGTCGCTTTATTATTGCCAAATATTTTCAGGAACAATGAACATGTATAGTTAAGGGGCAGGGTGATGGTGAATGGAATCACAGAGAGCATACTTTATACTCTCTGTCTTTACGTCTGAGTTGAGATATGTTTATTCATCCTTAGCTGAATCCCAAATTTGATTTCTTGATTATAATGCAGAGTTCTGGAATGTAGGAACTAGCTTTCACTTGATACAAAATGTTTTGATATTTGAATGAAAACAAACAGGTGTTCCTAAATAGATCACATTATAATTTGAAAATAAAAAAGAGTACTAACTACTCTTTCAACCAAAATTAGAATTGTCCCCATCTGTCCTTAAATTTGTTACTTTTCTTAACTATTTTTATTTTATTTTTCAAAACTAAAATTTTATTTGCTTCAAAAAGCTTAGGCATTGCCTGGAAATATATATATAATAAGTAATTATTAGCATTAGTTTATATGTGGGGGGGGGGGAAATAATAGGAACAGACGGGAAGGAGGAGCTTTCTTTCCACTGCATCACATTACAGCAGGAATTGAAAGAATACAAACGTAGAGCTGTAATTTAAAACTATGGTAGTTAAATCTTAAGCATCTTTAATTAGTAGGAAACCCTTTGGGAATTGAAACCAAGGATAAACAGTTAGGATTATCTGAATCCTCGGATAATGCTCTTTTCAATTCTTGTTCTTAATTGCATTTCTACTTTGACAGAAGGGATGTGTTAATTCATACACTTTATCAGGATATTTTTTGGGATTTTACCACTCCCTATCCATATGCTTATCTTGAAAGGAAGAACCCATATAATTAGGTGTTTTCTAATGAAGGAGACTGACAGAAATCTGATCAGGGCATATACAGTATATACTGAATGCTGGAAAATTCAAATTCTAAGTATTGTAAATAGAAATATTATTGCTGTTCATTTATACTTAGGAAAACAATTTACACAGTAAGAAACCTAGTTTATCAGTTATATAATAATATATGCTATCTTAATCAGGCAATTTAAGTAGAATTGAACTTTGTTGAACATTTTCATATTTGAATTTGAACTTAGATTAAAATTATATGCTGTATCAGTTATGAAAGAGTTAACCTGATTTATTTTTAAAAGAAAATGTACTCTTTTCTTTTTTTAAGGAAAAATTCCTTAACAACAATGCATTTCCAAAATGATTAAAATGTTATTTTGCTACTTCAGTTCAGGTATCAGAACCTTCATATAAAATAAATGGGGATTGTCAGTTCTATCTTGGTATGCCTCAAGAGGCTCTAAAGACAGCGAGAAATAGTTCACAACATAAAAATTATCCTGATTCTGCACCAACTGTGGGACCACAAGAATTAAGAAAATATACAGCTAGACTTCCAAGTAAATCTGAAAAGGCCCTGCTAGCACCTGCATTTGGTCTCCATCTTATGTCTGAAATCAAAAACAGAGACAAAGCATCCCAGTATGGACACCCAAAACCTCTCCTGCGAAATATCATATCTCCTCTGAGTGCTCATAGACTGAAACCAATAAGGCAGAAAACAAAAAATGCTGTGGTAAGAACTTTGTATGTTTCTAAATGATATATCTGCAGAAATAAAAAGTAAAATAGAAAAGTAATAGTGTTATAGAAATTGCTTAGAAAAATAATGTGATTATAAATATAATCATGCTTAAATGTGTCTAAATTGCTAAAGTATAAAATAGTGTTTATGATTAACATTCTTTTTTTCTTGTAAAATACTGAACCCCAAACATTAACCACTATCTGTGATTAGCTCTGTTCTTGCATTGCGTTAAATGCTGAGTACAAACAATAAATACATAGATTCAATTTATTTCTGTTGCTTATAAGCAGAGTACAGACTTAGTTCTCAATGCTACAAAACGTGTACCCTCAGGATTTCCCTCAGTGGAAATACAAATTGAGTAAAAAGTTGTCAGTGGAACATGAAAATAAAATTAGTGCTGGCTGATCTAGCATCTTTATGCAGATAAATTTCTGTTCAGATTCAGTACCTAAAAAGATAAAATTGGTATAATCTTGCATGTTTCTGTGGTGCTTGCAACTATTTTTTGGAATGACAGCAACACATATAATTGGCTTTAACATTTCCAATTGTTATTGGACTCAAAAGGCTTCTTCGCAATCCTTAATTTTTAATTTTACATCTGTCTCTATTCGAGTGCTGCTGTTTTATTTTTTTCACCACTCATCTTTAGTTCAAATCTTTTGGTTTAACTCTCATGATATTTTTCCATTGATCATCTCCTTTTTTTCAACTAATATCCATGTCTAGTATATTGGTTGTCATAAAACTGAAATCACTTTTCAGTGACATAAAAAGATTTTTCTGTTTAGGTTGATAGCAATATGTAATATATTATAAATGACTTTGGGACTACAGATATGATGTATATTTGGTGGAGGAAATTTTTCTTTAGATTTCTTGCATTGTATATTTTGTTGATTTTCAACATATATTCTAGGTGAGTATTCTAGATACAGGAGAAGTGTGTATGGAATTTCTAAAGGAATATAATTCACAGGAGTTTGTAAAAGAAGTACTAAAGATTTCTCCTGATGGAAATGAGGTAACTATTAATTTCTATTGTTTCTAATTTAAATATTACTAAACTAAGTGTTTATGCCAACATTACCATATTATGTAGAATTCAGCTGAAGATCTTAAAATCTCTAAATCTGTATCTGTAAATTTGCAGATGTTGTTGGTCAATAAAGATAGCAAAGCATTATAGAGAAAATTAGTTTGAATTGAGAACCTATGCAGTTTTAATTTGAAGTCTTTATTGTGTAACTGTTGTTTACTTTATAATTTAATTTAATGAGACTTTTTTTCCTGTATATTAAGGTCACAGTTTACCATCCAAATGAAGGTATAGGTGTTCCTCTTAATGACAGACCTCCGGTATCTCCTGAGCACCTAAATGTATATAGCTTTGATAACTTGCCAGGTAATTATAATTTCTTTGAGTCGTTTAGAATTTGTTTTTCTTTTAAGATCACATTTTTGGATAAAATTTGTGACAGGAATCAGATTGACGCAGAATGAAATCAAGAACAAGTGGAAATGATTGATCAGCGTATATTAGTACACTGCTGATTGAGAATAAGCCAGTAATCTAAAGAATTATGATTTACAGTGATGTCTTAAAAAGTTATAGAATGTGCAATATAATCTTGATAATTTACCATTTTTTCTCAACTCATTCATTCAATTTCCTACTATCCTCTGTGTCAGCAGGTATATAAATATACACTGTATGTATGTATGTATGTATGTATGTATGTATGTATGTATGTATGTATATGTATTATGTGTGTGTATATATATGTATCTGTGTATATGTGTGTGTGTGTGTATTATATATAATATGAATATTTATATGTATCATCTATCAATTGCATACTGGGGCCTTTTGAAAATATTAATGCCATAATCATAACTATCTTTCAAAGGTGTTTCCTTAACTGCTTTGAAAGATATAATTACCTCCCATTAAATAAATAGCTTTTTAAAGACATTGTTATTACTGATTTTGTGCTTCCAAAGTATACTTTCTGTTCATTACATGAGATGTGAAAGTTCAGGTAAAACCTCTTACACATACTCTCCCTCACCAACACAATGCCTTTTGTGCATCCCTATGGCCCTGACCTGTGCCATACCTCTTGTACATGTCCTTAATATATCATCCCTGACCTGCACTGTGCCTCTCATGCTCCCATTTGCAACGTCCTGCACTCACACTATGCCTCTCTCACACTATATCCAATCTTCACCTACATCTCCACATATCCCCTCACTTTCTCCCTCACTTGGCAGCAGTGACTTACTTACTTTCCTGTGGCCTATAACTCCCTGCCAACTTCCTAAATGATTTTGGTTGTGGGAAGCCAGCCAATGGTTGCCTCATTGGTCGCATCAACCATGCGATTCATTTAACAACAGCAATTGGGGCTGCCGGGTTTGCCATCACTAAGCAACGTCACACTTTACAACTTCATTGCTTAGCAACCGAAATTCTGGTCTCAATTGCTATTGTAAGTCAACAATTACTTTTGTTAATATGCAGCAACTTATTAGCCTACCTGCATTGCTTCACAGTGCTAAATTTAATTATTAAAATTAATTCTAAACTTGTTAAATGAAAATATTGAATTACTGGAATAAACATTAAAATTTGTTAAAGGACTTTTGCTAATACTAACTTTGAACTAATTGAGATCAGTTCCTGAGCAGTTCCTCTTCCACTGAAGCCACTGAAGCTTCTTTGATTTTTATGGTTCTTTGGACAGAAGCTTCTTACTTTGACCTGTCTCTAGGATTAACTTTAGTTTTTCACAGTTCTGTCATCCTATTAGAAATGCCCAACAATCATGTTGTCTGTCCTTCCTTCCTTCCTTCCTTCTCTACCCTCCCTCCATCTCATCCACAGTTACCTGTTTTAAATCTATGACTGGGAAGATAACAGTATTTACAGAATTAAAAACATAGCAAATCAATAAATAATATATATGGCTGCCAAGGTACAAAATCAACTAACACATCAATAGAAGTAGGTGTGATATGGGTTCAACCATACACTTGACTAAGTATCAAAACCAGGTCTGCATAGCCTTAGAAAGATCAGTAAGTCAAGTTCCCAAAGGGAAGATTTACCAGGAGCGCTGCATATTCATAGAGGCTGATTTATTTATTCTGGCAACTTGTTCAAAGTTTTTTTCAAGTGGCTTTAGTAGACACCATGTTATTTAAAGTTTACTGCCTCATGCTTTCTGTATAATAATAAGGTTGTCACAATGATTTGTGCATTTTCTTATCAATTTAAAATAATAGCAGTACATAAGCATAAATCTGTACATGAATGAAGTTTGGAATTATGCCCCATAGGAGATATATCAAAACAAAGGAAGGAAAAGAAATGAAATATGCAATGATTTACCTATATGGGGATGAAGAGTGTAGGGAAAAATGATTTTCTTAGGTTAAAATCAAGATATATTTGTTTGTTATAAGTAAAAAGACAAACTGAACTGTAACAACTTTCTTTTCTTTCTTTTAGAGAAGTACTGGAAAAAGTATCAATATGCTGCCAAATTTGTGCAGTTGGTACGATCCAAAACACCCAAAGTCACCTTCTATTCAAGATATGCCAAGTGCATGTTGATGGAAAATTTGGCTCCTGCAGATGTGGAAATTTGTTTTATGATGGTACATGTCCTTCAGTTCTTCTGCACATTTCCTTCAACTGTTAAGTTTGCAATTAAACTGTTAGTTGACCATGACTTTATTCTGCTAATAGTTCCTTAACTTGTGTATTTAAGGAATTTTGCTAATTGATTCATCATACACTAAATATACTAAAACTCTTAATTGAAATTAATATATTTGTATATTTAAATCTATAGATATTCTCAGTCATCCAGGTCATGGTTGTCCCAAAGGTGTTTTTTCAGGAAGCAACTGGATTTTCTTGTTTTTTCTTTGAAGATGTTTTCCTTCTCATCCAAGAAGCTTTTTCACCTCTGACAGGATAGTGGGAAATGGAAGGGTTATATTCCTTGCAGACAGCTGGTCATTTGCATCTTTTTAGAGGGTCATTGAAGCTCTTGGTGGTTTATCTGTGTCCTCAGGGTCAGCAGAGTAGTGCTCTTTGTTCCTGTAGTCTGCAGTTTAGAGCTGTTTGCAAGGAATATAAATCCTTTCATTTCCCATTATCCTGTATTAGATAAAGAAACTTCTTGGATGAGAAGTAAAATGTCTTCAAAGAAAAAACAAGAAAGTCCAGTTGCCTCCTGAAAAAGCACCTTTGGCATATATTTGGCTATCGCATGCTGGGCACTACTAAATATGTTTTTCTTGTGCTTTTATAGCAATATCACTTAGACTTATATACCACTTCATAGTGGAGACAATGTTTTCATTACTTAAGGAATTTTTTGTTTTATAATATTAATGTTTGTGATTATATAAAACTTAATTGTTTGAAAATTAAATGTTAGTATTTACACTTTTATTTTTACCGACCTTTGCATTTGTATTTTATTTTGATACTGAATAATATTGAACTGTAGGAAATTTTCAACTGCAATTTTCTTTAATTTTCTTTTCTTTTAATATTCATCAAAGAGTATGAGAGTACATTTCTGCTACTTGACCATTATTTTCCTTCAAGGGGCGAAAATACACAAAGCAGCAGGAGCAATACGAATAATTGAAAAATCTGGAAAAGCTTATACAATAAGAGAAGAAAGTGAAATTTACAGAAGGATATACAAATATATGTGCATCATGCAAATGAGGTAAATATTGTTTATATTTTAAAAAGTGGAGGTGTGAAAGTGCATTTACCAAGTGGTTTAAACTTACTAGAGATAATCAGCCAGTATAGCAGACAGAGGAGTAAGATAAGAGGGTTAAGAATGGTGAAATACAAATGAAATATAATAGAAGGGGAAACAATATAAGGTGAGCGATATCAATTGGCAATTGCTATTAGAAAGAACAGGAAGCTCCTGTTCGTATTGTATTATGTAAATGTGGTGTATGTCTTAAGTTTTGTGTATTTTACATGTTTGTAAATAAATTTAAAACTTAAAAAAGTGCATTTTCCAATTAGTCTGTTCCAGCTCTATGTTTGAAAAACTGTAAAAAGTTGTGATAAAGTTGGAGCAAATGAATCAATGAAAAGTAATGTCAATTGGTGAATAACTTTTAGCAGGTCGATCAATTTCAGATATTTAGCTTTAAATTGCCTTTTTTATAGAATTATCAATACTTTCCACTGTTATTACTGTTGTCAGCTCTAATCCTGTTCTATCATAAAGGAAGAAACTACATTATCAGTGAAATTTTAATGTGCCTGTATTCATTTCCTTATTTTAATAGGCTCATCGCATTTGCCTTGCACTAGAAACTGCCATTCTGGCAGAAGAAAAAAGTGAAAGTATTCCATTTTTCCCCATTATTGTTGGTCGGTAAGCTGTCACATTTGGTGTTCTTTATTTTCCAATATTATTGCTTCTCGCATGGCTGACACTTTTTCATAGAGATCTTCATTTATGCTTTCATGTAGAGCTAAATATATCTTTTCTCCACCTCAGTAAACCAGGAAATCCTGAATCTCCAAAAGCTTTATCAAGTACAGCCCCATCTTTGATGAGTGCAGCTTTGAAAAGAGATGTTCCCAAATCTGAATCTTCAACTCAAGCATCTAATATTAACCTATCTGTAAGTAAACACATATACAGATCATTCTTTTATTATGAGATTTTTAAATATATACATATTGTACATTTAAATTTAAATTTTGGTAACTGCCCAAGATTGTTTAGAGAGACCTAAGCAATGGTGTTAGGGTGCATAAAGACAAGATTGACTTCCTGGCATATAGCTAATGAAATTAAATTATTTTATTAAATAGTGAAACCTCTGGCAAAGTTTGATCCATTATTGCAATCTGATATTTCCATGAATACCTTCTAGATGTGTATGAAGGATCTGCATTCATAGAAGCTACATCTGAATCAAAGAGCTCTTCCGGTAGCTCCAATGACTGTGTTCCACATTCAGCACAATTGCTAAAGTCTGTCTTTGTAAAGAATGTTGGCTGGGCTTCTCAGGTGAGTCTGTAATTCCTCAGAAAAAAACACAATTAGATTTATATGATCACAGTGAATATGGAGGAGAGAGCAAGTTAAAAATTTATATGTAAAGCTGTAACTCTGTTTTTTCTCTGCCCATATTTTGATATTTGCAACAGTTGCCTATAGTTAATAGTAAAACATAATATTACCATTAGTTTGTTATTGTACTTGATACATAAAAATTGCCAGGATTACAATGCATATGAATAGGTGCATGAGCCAGTATATAATTTGCATTGAAAAATGAATGCAATGATTTCCATTCATTGCAATTTTTTGTCTCCAATGGAATGAGTTATTTCTCTGAATAAATTACTACTTTGAGATGAAACCAAATAACCAAAATAATGGAGTTCCTTCTCATTTAAGCCCGAAGCCAGGTCCTAATTATGAAACCATTAATATAAAATAATGGCCTTACAATGTGGGATACCTTTTTTGATAATCAATTATTGTTGAGTGATTAGGTAAACAGCTATTTTATAGACTTCCTTATATGAAATAAACTTTTTTTCCCTTCTAGTTCACAAGTGGGGCAGTATGGGTTCAATTTAATGATGGATCCCAATTGGTTGCTCAGGCTGGCGTTTCCTCTATTACATACACATCCCCAGCTGGTGACACAGTTAGGTATGTATCAGTTTTGTTATTATTAAGTAATCTATCAATAAATATCAGTCTCTAGACTTTATATTTTCTCATTTGATTTCTAAGCAAGAATCTGGGGACTGTGGAGATTATAGTATGTGGGAAGTTCCAAGCAAGGTGATTTTTTTGTAAAGTCAGTGTGTCAATTTTGATTTAAAAAATTAAATATTAAATTTCAGTTTGCAAATTCTGATATTTTGTTACTTTTTCCATTTGTTTTTCATCAACTATTGTACTGCAACATGCATATTATTTTTAATAGAAAATAAGTTTTTCTGTCAATAGCTTTGACAGAAAAAACTTATATAATAAATTATGTTTAACAAACTGAACTAAAATTGAGAGAGAAAGAAGAACCCACCCTAAAAACAATAAAAACAGGAAAACCATTAAACAATAAAATGTTGTATATGTATATTGAGAAAACGGTTTAAATGTCAAATTAGTCAAATGCCAAATTTGTATTTTCAATGTCATGAAAAAGACCGTTGGCTTACCTGAACGGTCGTTCTCTGGGCGCTGCGGGAGAGTCCAAGCATGGGTTAACACAGTCTATCTGCCCTAGGACTGAGTATCTTTTTTATTTGACCATGCCTCCCCTTTGCCTCTGATATCTCAGTTTAAAAACGAAGGACACTCCGGAGGACAGCCCTCACAGATCCTTGATATCACCACTGAAGGTAATTCTGACCCGGGGCGGTTTGGACTCTCCCGCAGAGCCAGAGAACGACCGTTCAGGTAAGCCAACGGTCTTTCTCCTAGGCGCTGCTTGGAGAGTCCAAGCATGGGACATACCCAAGAATGATGTCCCCGGGCGGGGAGAACCATTAGAGTCCAGAGCCGCTGCAACTCTCTGCAATACTCTTCGCCCCAAGGAGGCTTCGGCCGAGGCAAAGGTCTCTATCTTATAGTTACGGATGAAGGCGGTGGGGGATGCCCACGTGGCTGCCCTACAGATGTCTATGATGGACGCCTGGGTCGCCCATGCTGCGGATGTGGCCGCACTCCTCATAGAGTGAGCAGTCATCCTACCTGGAACCGGCTTGGATTGAGTCTCGTACGCCAGCTTAATACCGGCCCACAGCCAACGGCCAATGGTGTGTGACGATGCCTTTTGTCCTTGTGGCCCAGGGTGAAAAGAGACGAATAACGCCTCCGAGTGCCTAAAATCCTTGGTTCTCTTGATATAGATGCAAACTGCACGTCTTACATCTAACTTGTGCCACTCCCTTTCCCTGGGATGTGACGGATTAGGACAGAAGTTAGGCGGGATCACTTCCTGCGACCTGTGAAAGAGTGAGTATCATCAATATGCAGATGATACCCAATTGTATCTGTCCGCCCCGTGCCAACTCAGTGAAGCAGTTGAAGTGATGTGCCAGTGCCTGGAGGCTGTCAGGGTCTGGATGGAAGCGAACAAGCTTGCACTCAATCCAGACAAGACCGAATGGCTATTGATGTTGCCTCCCAAAGATGGTCCAGACATTCCACCTCTTAGCCTGGGGGGTGAAGTTATACACCCCTCGGAGAGGGCCCGCAATTTGGGGGTCCTCCTGGATCCACAGCTGACATTAGAATACCACTTGTCGGTTGTGACCTGGGGGGGCCTTGCCCAGGTTCGCTGGGTGCACCAGTTGCGGCCCTATCTGGACCGGGAGGCACTTCGAATAGTCACTCACGCCCTCGTCACCTCAAGAGTTGATTACTGTAACGCACTCTACATGGGGCTGCCCCTGAAGAGTGTTTGAAGACTGCAGTTGGTCCAGAATGCAGCCGCGCGAGCGATAATGGGTGTTCCTAGATACACCCATGTTACACCTATCCTCCGCGAGCTGCACTGACTCCCCATTGGTCTCCGGACCCGCTTCAAGGTGCTAGTCGTTACTTTTAAAGCCCTACATGGTATTGGAACTGGTTACCTGAGAGACCGCCTCCTGCCATTCACCTCCCAACAACCAATAAGATCGCACAGGTTGGGTCTTCCTCCGGGTGCCGACTGGACAATGCCGGTTGGCGGCTCCTCAAGGGAGGGCCTTCTCTGTAGCTGCACCGGCCTTATGGAACGAGCTGCCCGCAGAGATCGGACCTTACCACTCTCCCGGCCTTCTGTAAAGCGACCAAGACCTGGCTGTTCCAGTAGGCCTGGGGCTGTTGATAAAATCCAGCCCCATGTGATTGAATGGATGATATCTTATTTTAAATAATTGTATTTTTAATATTTTTATGTTTTATTTGTTGTGAGCCGCCCAGAGTCCCTAGGGAGTGGGCGCATGCAAATCTTATTAAAGTTGCAAAGTTGCAAAGAGTTGACTTTAGGCACAAACGTAGGGTCAAGCCTTAGTATGATCCTATCCGGGTGTATAATGCATAGGTCCTCCCTGACTGAGAGGGCCGCTATCTCTGACACCCTCCTAGCCAAGGTGATCGCGACCAAGAAGGCTGTTTAACGGTCAGGTGTCGAAGAGATGTAGTCCGAAGTGGCTCGAATGGAGCTCCCGTTAACGCACGGAGGCAAGTTCCATGATGGGTATCGGTGCACCGTAGGGGGCCTGATATTCGACGCCCCTTTCAGGAAGCTCTTCATCTGGGGTGTTGGCTCAGGTACGGGAGGAACCCCTGGAGAGAACGATGGACAAGGCTGCTACTTGGTGGCGCAAGGGTCTTGGGGGCCACTCCCCTATCCAACCCATCTTGCAGAAAATCCAGCACCTGCGGAATGGACGCCTCTATGTCTCGCAGCCCCTTGCCTTTACACCATGTGGAAAATGCCCCCCAGTTGGCCTCATATATTCTGGCCGTCGAAGGTCTCCTGGACGCCTGTATGGTCTGTATGACCTTGTCAGAGAACTTCTGACTCCTCAGGAGGTCCCCCTCAGGTGCCAGATGGCTAATTGTAGCCACTGGGGCTCTGGGTGGAATATTGCCCCCTGGCTGAGGGATATGGTCTCATGAGGAATCCTCCAGGGCTTTTGGATGGAAGACTGACAAGGTCTGCGTACCAGGACCTCCTGGGCCAATAGGGGGTGTCACGAGCAGAATCTCTGCCTCCTCCTCCAGGAGCTTGGCCAAACCTGCGGGATGAGCGGGAGAAGGGGAAATGCATACAGGAGCCCGGAAGGCCATCTGCACCGCAGGGCATCCGTCCCCTCTGCCCCTGGAGACCGGTAATGGGAGTAAAATCTTGGCAGGTGGGTGTTGAGGCGGGTGGCGAAGAGGTTGACCTGTGGTTGGCTGAACCTCCGTACGATCTGATTGAATATGTCCGGGTGCAACCGCCACTCTGAATGGTCTATCGTTTGCCAGCTCAAGCAATCCACCTCCTGGTTGCTGGTTCCTGAAATGTGGTCTGCCTTGATGGAGAGCAGGTGCCGTTCGGCCCACCTGCCCAGAGCCTCCGCCTCCGCCATCAGTGATCTGGAGTGCGTGCCGCCTTCTTTGTTGATGTGGGCCTTCGTTGCTATGTTGACGGTGAGCAACAGAACGTGCTGGCCCGTCACCTGGGGGGAGAACTGACGTAGAGCGAGGCGGCTGCCCCGAGCTCCAGCCAGTTGATGCTGTGGGAGACTCCTGCTGGCTCCACAGTCCTTGGGCCAGGAGGCCCTGGCAATGCGCTCCCCACCCCTGTAGGCTGGTGTCGGTGGTTACCACGACCCTTTCGGGTTCTTTGAACAGACACCCTCTCTTCACTGCTTTCGACCACCAGGCTAGAGAGCAAGTCACCTTGGGAGGAACACGGATGTGCCTGTGCGAATTGCTGTCCTTTGCCCTTTGCATGGACAGCAGGAAACATTGTAGTTCCCTGGCAATGTAGACGAGCCCAGGGAACCACTTCAGGCATGAGATCATGACGCCCAGTAGTTGGAATAACTGGACAATCTGCACTGAATCTGGATGTGCTGCAAATTCGCACCTTGTCTCTGAGAGTCCTCAGGCGCTCCGGGGACAGGGAAACCTGACAAGAGTTCGAGTCCAGAATGACGCCCAGGTGCTGTATGCGTGGTGGTCGGCTCCAGATGGCTTTTCTTCAGGTTCACCAAAAACCCGTGCTGTTGGAGAGGTCCTGATGTGGTCTGGATGTCCCGCCGCGCCTGGGCCTGGCTGGAGGAGTGAATAATGATGTCATCTAGATAACACTCCAGGCGGATGGGACGATTCCGGAGGTGAGCCGCCACTACAGCCAGCAGCTTCGTAAATGTTCTGGGTGTGGAGGAGAGTCCGAAGGGAAGAGCACGGTATTGATAGTGCTCTGCCTCGAAGAAGAACCTCAGGAACTTCCTATGATTCGGATGTATAGGCACGTGCAGGTAGGCCTCCTTCAGATCTATTGAAGTGAGGAGGTCCCCCCGCCTCACGCAATCCAAGATGGAATGGAGGGATTGCTTTTGAACCGCCTGTATGCCAGATGGAGGTTCAAGCACTTCAGGTCCAGGATGGCCCTCCACCCCCCGGACGCCTTGGGCACCAGAAATAGGATAGAGTAAAACCCCTGCTTCTGTTGCTCCCTGGGCACTGGTTCTATAGCCCTTATTTGAATGAGATGCCGGATTTCCGCCTGCATGAGCTCCCTTTTAGGGAACTCCTGGGTGAGGGGCAACGGATGAACGTCCGTTGGGTAAGGGAGAGGAACTCCAGCTGGAGTCCCCTCTGGACCATGCTCAACACCCACTTGTCTGTGGTTATCTCCCCCCCACTTGTCTGCGTAGAATTGCAGGCGACCTCCTATGGGGGGACCCCTGTGATGGTCACTTTTCCGCAGCGGAAGTTCCTGGAGTTGGAACCGCCACGAAAGGGCTTACGAAAGGAGCTATGTTGTTGTTGTCTGCCACGGGACCCAAAGGACCCCCTATCCTGTGCCCTATCGCCCTGCTGGGAGTAGGACCTGGAATATGAAGAAGAGATGGAAGGTTGGGCATTGTACTGGGGATGAAAGGGCTGTCTCCGAAAGGAGCCAGACCCTTTGTGATGCGACTTCTTGAGAGTCACCGGTAAGACCTTTCTCTTGTCCTTTGTTTCTATAGTGAATTTGTCTAAAGCCTCCCCAAACAAAAGACCCCCCTTGAATGGGGCTGAGGCCAGCTTCCACTTGGCCTTCATCTCCGTCTGCCAGTGGCGAAGCCAGAGTAGGCGTCGAGAGGTCACGTTGGAAGGTAGCGTCCTGGATGCAATTTTGCCACGTTAAGGGAGGCATCTGCAGAATATTCGACCGCGGTGATGATTTTGGTGAGATTGTGTCTCCACCTTGACCTCCGGGAGAGGGGTTTCGCCCTCAGCTGCCTCAACCAGAGGAGCGAGGAGCGGATGAAAAAGGATGCGGAGGTTGAAGCCCTAATGGCCGAGGCGGCCGCCTGGTGAGTCTTCAGACACGCCTTCTCTGATTTTTTGTCTTCTGCCTTGAGACCTTCCAAGAGGTCCGCCGCAGATTCGAGTTAGAGGTCAGGGAGACCACTGGAGCATCCACTTCTGGAAGCTTCATGCCTCCTCCATCCTGTTATCTACTGCGTAGAGAATCTTGTCCCCCCACTGGGGTTGTTAGGGTTCCCGGCTGAATCCACTGCCTCTGAACCACGTCCATAAAAAGGTCTGGAACCGGAATGGATTCCTGGGCCAAGGGTGGCTCCTTAAACAGACCCTCCTTGTGATCCTTAGTGGAAGAGGTTCCTGCAGCTGACCCCTTGGGAATAGAGCCCAATTCCGTGGATGCCTTCGCCTTAGGAAGAATTGATTTAAATAGGGAAGGCTTAAAGAGGCCGGTGAATGCTGGCTTATCAGGCGGGAGATCCTCATCCTCAGACAGCTCAAAATCCTCTACCTCCCTTCCTGTAGGGCGGACTTCTCCGTAGCGGTTGAGGCGCTGGGAGATGCCGGGGCGTGTTCAGTCCCATTTGGGACCCGTTTTCTTAGAGGTCCCAGCCTTACTGCCCTTTTTCTGCTTCATGCCTTCCGCAATCCCTTGGGGAGATGGCAAGAGTTATAATTTCCCTCATCTCAGTGGAGAGGCCTGACTTCTCCTCTTCCTGTGGCGGGCTGGAGTCCCTACTCCTATGCTGGATACTGCATAAACACTTGTGCAGAAACCAATGTTCTACAATTATGTGCAAGTTCATCTAGTGGTTGTGTTTTAACATTATACAGCAACAAAAACCTGTAATGTCATAAAACAGCAGTTGGGGAAATCAATTTTTAGGAACTTCAAGTATTTAAAGTATATTATGTAGAAGAAATGTGAAAAAGATGTAATCTATTTATGGTTACATAATTTACTCAATCCTGTTTTTTGAATTTGTACCACACACCAACCACACGTATTGTCCACAGTGCAGGTTATATATGGTTGACCAATTTTTGTTCTGTATGTGCAAAATACAACCATAGCATACAATTGTTAATTTTTTAAATCCCTTATCTTTTGTTTGAAACTGTGGTTTAAATCATTAGACCATTGGTTTCATTTGTTAATGAGGTAATAGCTTTCATCATATTTAATACAAGAGGTGAAAGCTTGTAGACTCCACTTTGATCCTCTTCTAACTTACCTATTTTAAAAAAATACTTTTAATAAAAGAAAATTAGAAAACTGACCTGCTGCAAAGCAAAGCACCAGCTTTCAGCATATTTAGTGGGAAAAGCACAATCTCTTGTGCTTCAGAGATTTCCATCCACTTTGTAGCTGAGGACAAACATCACTATAGTTTATGCCTCTTATCCCTCCATTGCACTGAAATGTAGTTGGGAATCCATTGTCAAACCATTTTAGGTTTGCACTACAATTTAATATAGTTTTGAAACTAAAACCTAGCCAAAAATTGCAATGGAGTTCATTACAATTTTGGTCCCTTCAGTGCAGTTCTTACTTACTGTAAGATTACTTCTCTTACATACAGGAACGTTGTAAAATAAAAAGTGTTATCCCAAAAGACTAAAATTGGAATATTGGTATCTTCTTAGGTATAGAGAAGATGAGAAACTTCCAGAATTCATCAAAGAAAAGTTGCACTGTCTATCTTCCATTCTGGTAATGTTTACCAATCCAGTTGGCCCCCAAAACGATGTATGACAAATTTAAATAACTAGTAGACTTTCCTCAAAAAACCCAAACTGGTTTTTCCTGACTGGAAGTAATGTATAAGTGTTCTACTTTTAAAACATTTAAAGAAAAATTTACTTGCATTTCATGTAATTTATAGAAAAATCCTGTAACCATCTTGGTTTTCCCTCCACAAATGTATATATGTGCATGTTCTGTTTCCGCAGCTCTCAAGAAAAAAACACCTCTGCTATTGCAATATATGCCTGTAAATATTTTGTATTTTATGCTATTTTCAGATATGAAAAGTATTGTTTTATGATTGTTTTATATTTTTGTAACTTTTTAATGAAATATCCCTGCAAAAGTGTTAAAAAATAAATGCAGAGTGATAATTTAGATCCCTTGATTTATTTAACACAATGTCTACGTATGCACAGTAATACTAGTTACTAATAAAACTCTAATCACAGTAGAATCCATACGTTTTGTACACTTACATGCATCTCAAGCAACAGGTTTATAATGATTCTGGTGTTGTATTATTTAATTTGGGAAAGAAATCTAGTGTGACTGAAACATTCCTGAGGGTTTTCTTCTAGAAACTATATTTAGGTTTGTATTGTAGTTTAAGAGAAATTGAAAGTTACAACAGGAATAATAGAAACTAATTATAGTAAAAAAAAGTTATTGAGCTAATAGAAGTATTTGTCTTGCTTTATTTGCATTGGAAGTCAAAGCTAATATAAAAAGAGCAAATAGGGCTGACAAAAGAAACCCCCCTCCTATAGCACTGAAAGAGTTCTGGAGAAAACAATAATCCGTGTCCCAATTGTAAAAAGTTTCAAAATAAGGAGAAAGCAGGTCAGAGAATAAAATATAAAATTAGGCAAATTTCATCACAGTTTCATATGACTTTATTACCTAGAGGTTACCGTTATGTGGCATTATTTACTTGTTAGGTCTATATTATATTTAACTGATCAATAAATAAACATCACATATAATAGAACTATTATATATTTATAAACAACCATATCCTATGATGTTGAAGAAACAGCACAGCACATTTAATGACATCAGACAGGATTAATTGCCATTACTCTCCTCTAATTTTTTTTTTAACCTTCATTGTGAAAACAGGAAGCATTAGGACTGTCATTAATATTCTCTATTAATATTCATTAATTGTCTTTGTGAAGATCACTGTAAAATACATAGTTCACATTTTTTTAAAAAAATAGGAAAATGAATTTTACTATGGCTATAAAGTGCTTTAGTTTCAATCTCTATGGTGCTTCAGAATGGAAGAAAGCACTAAAATAGTAACTATCTGCCATATTTTGAACTAATCCCACCTCGTTTCCAGGATGACAGCTGCTCTAAAATGTTGGAAAACATATATTGGAGACCAAACGTGAAATATTGTACAGTCCTGGTTTTTACATTGTTCACTACTGGTAGACAGTTCAGTGGAAAAAAATGTGGAAATGAGAATATATGCATGTATATTATATATAGAACATAGAATATAAAGACTTTTATGTATTTTATTTGATTATGCTTTGACTTAGACAAACAGAAACAAAAAGAAACAGGTATGCACAAAATAGAAAATGTTTTTTTTTCAAATTTTAGATACACATATTCTGCCAACCATTCTGGATGAGTTATTCTTCAGCAGAAACTTTGATCTTTGAGTATTGTTATTGTATCAGGTTTTGGATGAAACAAAACCAAGCAGGGGATTAGCGTGACTTTTATAAAGTGAATAAGCCAAGATTGGCACACTTCTCTTTCACAGTTTCCATTGTAATATAGTCCCCCCAAATAATGGGCCTGCCTCACCAGCTTCCAATGCATTCCCTTCCCTGTTTGACCATAAATAGTGATGTGTCCACATGGCATGTCCCATCACACTATGCATTCTTCCTAATATTTTCCTTCCCTTCCTACTACTTTCCTGATCTGTCATTGCTATCTTTGACTTTGGCTCAGATATCCACACTTTAGTATTTAGTTGGAACCACAAAGCCCTATACAATGGTGGGATTTGATTTTTTTTACTACCGGTTGTATGGGCGTGGCTTGGTGCTATGGCAGAGGAAGATTACTGCAAAATTCCCATTCCCTCCCGATCAGATGGGACTCAGGAGGCAGAGAATAGATGGGGGCGGGGCCAGCCAGAGGTGGTATTACCGGTACTCCGAACTACTCAAAATTTCCACTACCTGTTCTCCAGAACTGGTCAGAACCTGCTGAATACCATCTCTGGCCCTAATCAACTGATACCAGCTGTGTCGAACACAAAACAATTTATGACTTCACCATTTTCTATTCCCCTATCCAAATCTTGCTACCATACATGTCATATAAGTGATCTACAAATAAGTGAAAGGATGTGCTGTGCAACCAGAACCCCACCTCTGTGACATCACCAAGGGGCGTACTATTTCATTTCTCCTGAGTCTCAGCAACATCTGACATCACCATATTTCTGATTTGTGATCTGGAAATCCTGCTTATGAGACATGGAACTATGCAAGCCAAATCTAAATCAATTGGTTACATTGTTGCACAATCAGGTAACTTCAACACTGGGCAATTACCATTTAAAGATTTAATAAAATGAAGGCATTTCACAATAGGTTAAAGTTTTACTGCTCAGGAAAGCAGTGACTAAGATTCTTGGTGTAATAGTGGAAACCTCAGATATCCTCCAATTATTAAATCTGAGTAGTCTACTACCAGTTTCAGTGCTTATCTCTGTTACAAGTGCTGCATCAACATTCCTTATTTTTACTTTTAATCTTGATATTATTTGAACCATTTTTTAAAAATATAAAATATACACTGAATGAGTGGGAAATCTCAAAATAAATTATGCGTAACAAAATATCAGCAAGTTTCTGCTATTTTTACTTAAAATACATTCAATTTAAAAAAGCCAACCAATTATAAAATGCATAACCAGTAATCATTCTCATAAAACTTCATTAGAATAAATAGCCTTTTTAAGTTCAGTTTAAATACAGTTTCATTTAAGACATGATTCACAGAATCAATGTGTTTTAAATATATCCAGTGTATATAATTAGAACTAGTGTCATTTCTTAAAACTGCTCCAAAATAATAACATCTGTATCACAGTCTGTCATTTCCAGTATTAAACTGATATAAATCTTGTGGTAGAAATACTGTCAGTCTAGGTGAATGATAATTCTATAAACCATCTGCCAAAGATGCAAAATAGTGAAAAGAGCAAATGATTGGAGTAAAAACAAGACTGAGCAGAGATAGTTAGGAGATCTGTTCTTGTAGGCTCTCGTATCGGACTGAAAATGCAATAAGTCTCTTGTACACCACTTCAAGTAGTAAGAGAGAAAGAATGACTATTCCACAGATAAAACCAAATGCCCAGCGGGGTCCTAAGGAACTGTAGAGTTGACTGACAAATAGTGGGCCCCGAATGCGCGCACCACTTCCACAAGCAGTTAGCCATCCCATATAAATGCCCTAAAATAAATCAGATTGTGTTCAGTTTTAATGACAGGTTTTAATCCTAAAATATTCAAACAAAATCTATTATCATTCTCCCAATTTTGCAATAGCAAACTACCACCACCATCATCATCATTAGTAATAATAACAATAGCAGTATTAGGATTTATGAGATGGTCCTGATTGTCAAACAACTCGAGGTGGCATATAAGCTAAGTTAAAAATCAATATAATATTAAAAAACAAACTATCAAACAACCTGTAAGGAAATACAAAATTTAAAACAGATTGTAGCATATTCATAAATTCATGAAACTCCTCTGCCCAAGGCCTGATGGAAGATCCAGGTCCTATAGGATAGCAATAATAGCTTTTAGTAAAATGATTGCTGTCCCAAAAAATCTCGTCCCTCATACACAAAACTTTCAGTAACTCAGCTTTACTAAAAATTTTGATAATCTGAAAGGATAAAAAATCTTTAATAAAGTAAGACAGGGGTGTCAAACTTGATTTTCATTGAGGGCCCTATCAGGGTTGTGTTTGACCTTGGGTGAGCCAGGAACGGCATGGTCAGCTTGTCACTCGTCGGGGGCACCTGTGGTGGTTCAAGCAGTCTGCCAGCAAAAACGGACTCCCAAGTTCTGTTTTTGCTGGCAGAAGCACTGTGGGCCAGTCCTTCGCTGTTTCCAAGGCAGCCTGCAGGCCAGATCTAAGCACCCTGTGGGCTCGATCTGCCCATGGGCCTTGCGTTTGACACCACTGAAACAACACTATTACAGGAAGCATTCATAGCTGTACTGCAACCAATCATGTGAGCTAGATGATAAATATACTGATGCTATGTACCGTATATACTCGAGTATAAGCCGAGTTTTTCAGCCCACTTTTTGGTCTGAAAAAGCCGCCTCGGCTTATACTCGAGTCTACAACTGGATCCGGCAGTGCTGTTGCCTGTTGGAGGAGGAGGAGGCGAACCAGCCTGCCATCGCCAGCCACCGCTAGCCCTGCCGCTCTTCCCACCCCCTTCCAAGCCCCACAGTCCAGCGGATGGAGCAGCGAAGCCCCGGGGCTTCGCTACTGCTCCCCGCATTTTCTGCACGGGGATCCCTTGGAGAGGGGATTCCAGCCTGCCATCACCAGCCACCGCTAGCCCTGCCGCTCTTCCCACCCCCTTCCAAGCCCCACAGTCCAGCGGATGGAGCAGCGAAGCCCCGGGGCTTCGCTACTGCTCCCCGCATTTTCTGCAAGGGGATCCCTTGGAGAGGGGATTCCAGCCTGCCATCGCCAGCCACCGCTAGCCCTGCCGCTCTTCCCACGGCAGGGCTAGCGGTGGCTGGCGATGCAGGCTGGATCCCCTCTCCAAGGATCCCGTGCAGAAATGCGGGGAGCAGCAGCGAAGCCCCGGGGCTTCGCTGCTCCATCCGCTGGACTGTGGGGCTTGGAAGGGGGTGGGAAGAGCGGCGGGGCTGGCAGTGGCCAGCGATGGCAGGCTGGTTCGCCTCCTCCTCCTCCAACAGCACTGCCGGATATCCGCCCAACGCTGCGGGGGCGCCAGCGGGAGCTTTGGCGGCTTCACCTCAGCCGCAGCGCTGGGCAGCCAAATGTGCTGGTGCTGTTGGAGGAGAGGATGGCGGCGGCAGCAATAGCACCTGAGGACAGGACAAGACGCAATGGAAACTTGTCAGAAGGAGACTCAAGCTGGAAATAACGAGCAATCTGACAGTTAAGAACAATTAAAATCCTAGGAAAATGTCCTTTCATGAAAATTACTTTTTCAGTAACTCTGCCTGACATTAGTTGGGGTGAACAGAATATTAGTTGGCCAATTCTAAAAGGGAGCACCAGAAAGAACTTAAAATATTTTTTAAGAGAGCTGGGTTTTTCATTTATATTATATGTATGAACAGAATTAACACAAATTGCAGATACCAATCAAACATAAAGAAAAAAAGGATGAAATAATGCTCATTTTAAAAAACTCAGTGAAAATAAAAACAATATACCAAGAAGGTGCATACTGGTTGTGATTTGATCTCTTCGGGGGATCCCGGGGATCCCCTATACAAGTATTTTAATATTGCAGACTTGCAGTATTATAAGTCATACTGATATTATAGAACACTTTAATTAAGCGGGTCCCTTGAATAAACATAACTTTGAGTTTCAAATAACACTGATTTTTTATTTTTGAAATTTACCGTAGCTGCTGCATTTCCCACCCTAGGCTTATACTCGAGTCAATAACTTTTCCAGCTTTTGGGGGTAAAATTAGGTGCCTCGGCTTATATTCGGGTCGGCTTATACTCGAGTATATACGGTAGTTTTATTGCTTAACCAAAGCATGACAAAAAAAAGTTCCAAGCTCAGTAATCTACCACTTGACAACTTGTTTTCCAAAACTATTAAACCTGTTTAAAAACGTATCCACCTAAATTTAAATCTTACCTGGGGTGTAGGCCCTAAAATTTTTGAATATAGAGTATAGGACATCACATTACAGGCTGGATAACCCAATCCTATTAGAATGTCAGAAGTGATATACTGGCCCAGATGAATTACTGGAGTATAACAGCACCAAGATTGTATACTAGGACATCCTGTTGCTTCAGCTGTATTATTGGATGAAAATTCAATTTGTGACATCCACAAAAATGTAAGGTTTCACCAAAGATCTTTCCTGGAGTAGAATTGTTCCTTATGTCTGAAAACATACAAAGAAATACCATATATGGCTACTTGTATTCATCAAAGGCATTAAAATAATTCAAACTTTTAAATTTATACCTGCCCATTGGATATTAGGTAACTGATTTCCCCAAGGTAACAGAACAAAGAATCCAACCAAGATAATGACTAGACCTCCATAGAGGATTGCACCTTCACCAATCCTGTTGAATAATGAAAACTAAAATTACAGTTCCCATATTTTATCCAAGGAAATTTTTCAATATTCAAACCTTGAGTCCTTTGTTCGTAATAATTTAAGTATCAATGATATTACAGAAATTGGTCACTATTGGAGAATACATTTACACACAGCGATTTGTATTCTAGGAATTATTCCTTTTTTAGAAATCAGATTTTTGTGAACATAAATAGTATACTGAAACAGTATAACTTGAACATATTACCTTTTAGAAAGTTCTTTAACTGCTAAAAACACAGCCACTGATTCGATGCCAACAGCACCAAGAATTAAACCATTGATAAACACTGCTTTTTTCTGGTCCACGCATACATATCCATTGTTAATGGTGTAGCTATGCTAAAACATACAATAAAGATATATTAAATTAAATAAAGTAGAGAACTTTCTGAATTTCAATGTTCACCAACTACGTAACTGTAACCAACAACTCTGAAACTGAACAAAAACTGCATGAAGCATTTGTACTAATAGCATAATACAAAAATCAAGTGCTACGAATAGAAATGTTTCAAATTCAAAATCATTAAAAAAAAAATTGTCCTTGAAAAAAATTCAAGACTAAAATACAATAGCAATAGCAATAGCAGTTAGACTTACATACCGCTTCATAGGGCTTTCATCCCTCTCTAAGCGGTTTTACAGAGTCAGCATATTGCCCCCAACAACAATCCGGGTCCTCATTTTACCCACCTCGGAAGGATGGAAGGCTGAGTCAACCCTGAGCCGGTGAGATTTGAACAGCCGAACTGCAGAACTGCAGTCAGCTGAAGCAGCCTGCAGTGCTGCATTTAACCACTGCGCCACCTAATGTTTTTATAATAAAATTTTATGTAGAACACTGTGAAATAGATGATTAACATTTCACAAAAATATAGTATGTAAAGAAAAATAGCAAGTGCAAGAAAATTGATATAGTTGTATAAAACTGTGAAGAAAAAAAATCCATTAATTAGAAATGTAAGTTTGTAAGTTTAATTTTATTTATAGGCTGCCCAATCCCGAAGGATTCCGGGCGGCTTACAGAAGGGAAGAGAAAGAAAATAAAATAAAGTAAAAATAAAATAAGACAAGTTAAAACGATACACATACATTCATTTCAGTCGGGGCTGGACCTCAACAATGAGGTCAACAGCCCCAGGCCTGCCGGAAAAGCCAGGTCTTGACAGCTTTTCTGAAGGCCATGAGAGTGGGTGAGGTCCGGATTTCTGGGGGTAGTTCGTTCCAAAGGGTCGGGGCAGCCACAGAGAAGGCTCTCCTCCGGGGAGCCGCCAGCTGACATTGTCTGCCTGATGGCATCCGAAGGAGGCCAACCCTGTGGGATCTTACCGGCCGCTGGGAGGAATGTGGCAGTAGGCGGTCTCGCAGGTATGCTGGTCCTAAGCCATGTAGGGCTTTAAAGGTAATAACCAACACCTTAAATTGCGTCCGGAGACCAATGGGTAGCCAGTGCAGCTCACGGAGGATAGGTGTAACATGGGTGTGCCTAGGTACACCCAATATCGCTCGCGCGGCTGCATTCTGGACTAGTTGCAGTTTCCGAATGCTTTTCAAGGGTAGCCCCATGTAGAGCGCGTTGCAGTAATCCAGCCTTGAGGTGACTAGGGCATGAGTGACAGTTTGGAGTGCCTCCCGATCCATGTAGGGCCGCAATTGGTGCACCAGGCGAATCTGGGCAAACGCTCCTCTGGTCACAGCCGACAGATGATGTTCCAGTGTCAGCTGAGGGTCAGGAGGACCCCCAAATTGCGTGCCCTCTCTGAGGGGTGTAAGTTTTCGCTCCCCAGGATCAAGGATGGACTATCTGGGCTGTCCTTCGGGGGGAACATCCATAGCCACTCAGTCTTGTCCAGATTGAGCACGAGTTTGTTTACCCCCATCCAAATCCTAACAGCCTCCAGGCACCGGCACATCACGCTACAGGGCAGAGAGATATAATTGTGTAACATCAACGTACTGATGATACTTAACCCAGTGCTGTCGAATGATCTCACCCAGTGGCTTCATGTAGATGTTAAATAGGAGGGGGGATAAGACCAAACCCTGCAGCACACCACATTTAAGGGGCCTAGGGGTTGACCTTTGTCGCCCGACCAACACCGACTGCAACCTGTCAGAGAGGTAAGAGGAGACCCCACCATAGAACGGTGCCTCCCACCCCCACCTCCTCTAACCGTCGCAGAAGGATACCATGGTTGATGGTATCGAAAGCCGCTAAGAGGTCAAGAAGTACCAGGATAGAGGAATGTCTATCCCTGGCCCGCCAGAGATCACCAGTCAGTGCGACCAAAGCGGTTTCTGTGCTGTATCCAGGCCTGAAGCCAGACTGAAAGGAATCTAGATAATCTGCTTCATTCAAGGTCCATCAGAGTTGAAGCGCCACCACCTTCTCAACAACCTTTCCCAAAAAGAAGGTTGGAGACAGGACGATAGTTCTTAAGAATAGCTGGGTCCAGGCAAGGCTTCTTAAGGAGGGGTCTTACCACCGCTTCCTTAAGTGGTTGCGGGAAAGACCCCTCCTGTAAAGAAGCGTTCATAATCCTCTGGAGCCAGCCTCGTGTTACCTCCCTGCTGGTTGAAACCAGCCAGGAGGGGCACGGGTCCAAAAAACAGGTGGAGGAACTCATTGCTTCCATGGCCTTGTCCACTTCCTCAGGGGTGACAAACTCGAACTCATCCCAGCAAATCTGACTAAGACCCTCCCTCGGCATCTGCTGCCCAAGTAGAGTCCAGGTCTGCCCGAATCTGAGTGATTTTATCTGACAGAAACTGGACAAACTCCTCAGCTCTTCCCTGCAAGGGTTCCCCGCTTCCTCACCTTTAGGAGGGAGCGGGTCACCCTAAACAGGGCAGCTGGGTGAGATTCCGCGGATGCAATAAGAGCGGAAAATATGTGCATTTTGCCGCCCATATCGCCACTAAATAAGTCCTAATAAAGGCTCTTAACAGTGTTTGGTCAGATTCGGAGTTACTAGCCCTCCAGCGTCGCTCTAGGCATCTCTTTTGGCGCTTCATCTCCCGGAGTTCCTCGGTGAACCAAGGTGCCCTCCTGGATCCACTGCTGCGGAGAGGCCACGAAGGCACAATCCGATCCAGAGCCTCAGCCGCTGCAACATTCCAGGCTGCGACTAAGGCCTCTGTCGGGTTGTGGGCAAGGGAGTCAGGTATCCCTCCAAGCTCCTTCTGGAATCCTTCCAGATCCATTAGGCGCCTGGGGCGGAACCACTTAATCGGCTCCACCTCCCTGCGATGGGGGAGTAGCATCCCAAAGTCAAGCCTCAGAAGGAAGTGATCTGACCATGACAAGGGTGAGATCTCTATTCCCCTTAATTCAAGATCCACATCTCCACTGCCCCGAGAGAAATGCAAGGTCGAGTGTGTCCCCCGCTCTATGAGTTGGACCCTGAATTACTTGGGTCAAGTCCATGGTTGTCATGGAAGCCATGAACTCCTGCGCTCCATCAGAGTGTTCGTCCAGGGATGGCAGGTTAAAGTCCCCCAGTACCAGTCTGGAGAACTCCACCGCCAACCCAGCTACCGCCTCTAGGAGTGCAGGCAGGGCCGTTGTGATGCAGCTGGGAGGTAGGTACGTCAACAGCAAGCCCAATTGAACCCCTAGGTCCAACTTCAGGAGAAGGGACTCACACCCCACGATCTCTGGGGCAGGGATCCTGCAAGGAGCTAATGACCCTCAGATAATAACTGCCACTCCCCCACCCCTTTTCTGGTGTCGCGGCTGGTGTAGCACCTGGAACCCTTCTGGGCACATTTCCGAGAGGCAGATTCCTCCCTCATGGCCCAGCCAGGTTTCAGTTATACATGCCAGGTCTGCCTCCTCATCTAAAATTAAGTCCCGGACGAGGAAAGCTTTATTTACTACAGACCTGGCATTTAGCAACAGCAACCTGAGACCAGGGCCCTGCTCTCCTCTGCCACCAGACCCTTGAGTTGAGCCAGTAGGGGCCGGAACAAGGAATCGCTGTAAGGTAGCGAATCCTTCTTCCCCGGTAATGGCCAGCCCTACAGCTCCCATCATATCTGCCCCTCCCAGTCATGACTGAAATGCCCCGACCCTCCCCCGTCGCCGTAGACCCCCGCCCACCTCCCATGGCCCTCATTCTTCCCGACAGGCCGCACTCATCATTCATACCAGGACGGGGGACAGATCTGGGCCCCCATCCACTTCTGCATCTGCACTCAGTGGAGGGGATCACAGGTCGCCCACCCGATCCCCTCATACACAACACACAGCCACTCTCCTCATACACCCCCCACAACAATAGTTAAAATACAGAGTAATAATATAAATTAAGCAAATTAAAAATTAAAAGTGGGGACACACTCTCACCCATTCATACAAACATTCCCTCAACACACAAAATAAGCGCAATTTTTGCCCCACAAAAGCGGTTGGCACAAGTTTAAAAAAAGGTGAAGTTGGTAAAAAGTCTAAATTTAAGAGAGGGGGGCTCCACGCTATTAGTCTTCTCCCCTGCGGAGTCCAGAAAGTATATGCAGTCTTAGAGTCTAAAATGGCTGAATAGGTCGACGCCAGTTGGGGAGGGGGGAGCTGGCTTTCTGATCACGTTCTCCTCGTCACCCCATCCACTCCTTCTACGAGGCTGTACAGCATGGGATCTAACGCAAAACTGTCAGCGTGGCCAGAGGTCTCCATGGCCACAGCAACACTTAGTTAAGATGATAAGTTAAGATGTTAAGAAGAAAAATCCCTGAGGACGAGGGCGGGGGCGGCCAGAGGGCGAGGGCGACCGGAGAAACGCGCCACCAAAAGCCAAGCCCACATCGTCCCAAAAAGGCAGGCCCAAGAAGGTAGCGGGTGGCAGCGGTAGATAGTAACGGAAAGGCGACTTGATGTTTTAAGAAGTCAGGATCACAGCAGCCGGAGTATGGACAAAGCAAAAGTCCGCAGCAGTGGTGGCCACGATGGAGAAAGAGGGGGGGGGACGTCAGCGGCAGCAGTAAAGAGACCAGCCGCCCAGTCCCAACTCACCAACCCCTCCGAGGATATGGAACTCAGTGGGTGAAAATGTATGACAATATAGTTGAATACAGTATGTATGAATTATGTTATTACAAAGCAAACATGATTTTATGAGAGACTTGCCATTTATCCAGTTGGACTATAAATTATTTTCTAAAGTATATGCTTGATAAATTTCTCCGTGATAACACATGTGTTAGCCTTCTGTGAAATTTTCTCTTAAAAACTCAACTTGTGATTTATTCTGAATTCTGAACATAAAATTAATTTCATTATATACACACATACAGGCTAGAAATCAGGAAACCATAAGTTCAAGTTCCATTTTAGCCAAGTCAGCCAGTTGGGTGACCCACCTGACAGGATTGTTGTGGGAGAAAATAGGAGAAAGGTGTGTTGTATATACTGTATATGAGTTATATGTAAAAAGTAATAAAGGTGAGATATAAATAATTAAATAACACCCCAAGTACGATGGCTGGTAGTGATAATTCATGTATGTCTGGATGTATTAAATCTGTTATGGTAATAAGAAAAAGCTATTGTAGGAAATGTTGCAGCAAACTTTATTCACAAAATTATGTAGAAATGTAAGAAAGATTATTTTAAAAATCCAAATACTTACGTTTCAAAAACTGCAAAAATAAATAGGATAACAAAGAAAAGAAAGTTTGTTGATACCACAGCCACATGGTCAATGTATCGCTGATTATCTTGAACCACTTCATTATTTTCTGTATTTTTAAAAAAAAGGTAACTGATAAAATAAAGACCAACATAGCATCGATATAGATGCAATTATTTTGAGAAAATCTAGTTCATGAAATATGCATGATTTATGGACATAAAGGATATGCAAACTCCCTTAGCCCCCTTTAATGACAGAACAAGACAGAAAGGTATAGCTAAGTATAAGCCCCCAGGCATACTCTACAATCCTCCTAAACATATGCATGCCTCTCCTTTTTTTGCAAAAAACGGGCCATTTTTGCTTCTTTTTGCTCCCCCCCCCTCCAGTCCCGAGTAGCACTCTACAAGCCTCCTAAAGGTCATGCATGCCCTTTTTTGGCAAAAAATGGGGCATTTTTTGCTCATTTTTGCCCCAAAGTGCAAAGCAGCACTTTCAGCCCCCTCTCAAACTCTCTGCATGCTCCGTTTTTCACAAAAAGGCTTGGGAGGTCTGCAGAGTGCAAAAACTAATTTTTTAAATTTATCTCTTTAAAATCTTGATGCGTCTGACACTCTTGTGCATTTTATACTCCAAAAATATGGTAAATAGTTATTTCCAAATTGGGTAGAAAGATTTTTCTTTCATTAAGAATATATAGGGGTCTAGAAAGATCAGGTACATTGCTCACTTTTTGCAGCATTTCATTACTTTAAATTTCTGTTTAGAATTTGATACTTTACGATGCCTTCATACTTTCCAGTTGGATCTTATATATTTAGATATTAGTATTTATCTAGAAATTGCATTGTAATAACACTGACACAGGAATTCATTCTCACTGCAGATATATTCCCATCCATGACAAATTGCAATCATTAGCGTGTGCTTGTAAACCACTGAATCTAATAAATTTGATCTGAAGTTGCAGTTAATTGCTCAGACTTGAGACATATATCCCAAAAGCTATCACCCACATCCTTCACACATTTGACACTATTCCTACCTATGTTAGCAAGTTTATCAAAACATATTTCAAATTACCTTCAGTTTCAGTATTAATGCAATTTTGTGGTCGTCCCGTATCATCTACATGATGCTCTCTAAAAATTAAGAGATTATGTGAAACAATGTTATTCGGCACAATTCTTTTTTAATTCAATTATGCAACTTATCTTGTTTTATGGATAAAGCCCTATAAGCACTCTGTATAAATGTTGAGAATAGAATAGAAGCACTTGTATATTATTTTAGAGAATTAGACTCATTAATACCGTGTTTCCCCAAAAATACAACATGTCCTGATAATAAGACCATGCCACATTTTTCGGGTGGGCAAAAATGTAAGCCCTCTCCTGAAAATAAGCCTCCTGGACAACCCCCCCCCCAGCCAGGCAGAGCACCACTCACCGACCTAGTGGTATCCCGAAGGCGCCAAGCCGTAAGAACGGAGTGGGGGGGGGGGGGGACAAAGCCTTGCATTGCTTGGTGCCTTTTGGATACCACTAAGTCAATGAGTGGTGCTGTGCCCAACTGGTTGCCAGGTGTTTGCTCTCTTGTGAGCGGGCTCCCGAAGAGTCGGGCACAGCCACAGCGTCAAACCGCTGTGTTGCGCTATCACAGCAGCACTACACAGCAGCCATGAGGAGACCACGCTCACGAGTAGCCGCCCGGCAACTCCCCTTTCCAGCCGGGCACAGCGCCATTCACTGACCTAGGGGTATCGCCAAACCACATGAGCACGTTCGCCGCCCTCTGGCTCCCGCGGCTTGGCGCCTTCAGAATGCCCCTAGGTCAGTGAATGGGGCTCTGCATGGCTGGAGACAGGGGGTGGCGCGAGTGGCTTTTCCGCTCCCCACTCGTGCACCTCCCAGCCTCACAATGCTCTTGCCTAACTCTCTTTGTAGAGCCAGGGCACCTCCGCTGCTGCCGCCACATGGCTTTTCTGCAGCTTCCAAAGCAGGGAGGTAGGATGTTGAGTCTTCCGGAAGTTGCCAGTCTGGGAATACACTCTATGGTTGTACGCTCTGGTAGTACGCTCTGTCTCAGCCAGCCCACAACCATAGAGCGTTCTCCCAGAGCGGTAACGGCTGAAAGACTCAGCTGCAGATCTCCAGAGTTTGGAAGCCGAAGAATAGGTTATGCTCGGAGCGCCGCCACAGCAGCGGCACACTAGCCCTGCAGGGAGAGCTGGCCAGGGCATGGTGAGGTTGGGAGGCACACCAGCTGGGACGGAACAGGTGCTCACGCAACTTCACTTTCCAGCTGGGCAGAGCACCATGCGCTGACCTAAGGGTATCCCAAATGCGTCAAGCCGCGGGAGCTGGGGGGGGGAGCAGAGTACCATGCGGCTTAGTGGCTTTGAGATATCACTGGGTCAGTGAATGGCGCTCTGCCCTGCTGGAAAGCGGGCTTGCCGGGTGGCTGCTCATGAGTGTGGTCCCCTCATGGCTGGTATGTTGCGCTGCTGCGACAGCGCAACACAGCCGTTTACCCCTGAGGCTGTGCCTGGCTCTTTGGGCGCCCGTACACAAGAGAGCAGCCACCCGGCAACCCCAAAACAATAAGTCCCCCTGATAATAAGACCCAATCAATATTTTGGGGGGTCAAAAGAAAATAAGACCTTGTCTTATTTTGGGGGAAACGCGGTAAGATTGAATAAACTTATCAAACAAATATCTACTGCAGTATTATTGATCAAGATATAGTAAAAACAACTGCAAAACCCACAAATTACTCTTTTTGTTCTTTTCTTGGTTCATAATAAGAACTAAAGAAACTAAATGGACTAAGAAGAACAGAGATTTTATGTATAAATTAAAAGACCTTTCTTATAAACATTGACAAATTTTTAAATTTTCAATTACCTAAATACAGCAATTATCAGAACAATATTAATAATTCCTAGAAGACTTCCAAATAAAACTGGAACTGTGTACATGTTCAACTGAAGATAAATTGTTTTCCATGAGATTCCTTTTTCCCCAATAAGTGAAAAGAGAGTCTGAAAAACTAATAGAAAATGTAAGTTTATACAACTGGATTTTAACAGTAAATATTCTTGATGTTCTCTCTCTCTCTCTCTCTCTAATTATATATATATATATATATATCAGCTAAAAATCTAATGTATTAACTAAATGGAAAAAAGAATAAATTAGTAAAGTGTTCAACTTCTGATAAAAAAAATCCAAATAAGTTACATGGTTCTTTTAGTAGTTTGCATTAGTATTTTTTCTTGACACGCACTGCTTCAAATTTATTTATCAATAACTGTCTATAAAAACTAAATGAAAATTGGAGTCTGAAGTCAAATTGGGATCACATTCTGTTCCTTAAAACTCAAGCCCCATTTATAAATAGTCCTGTACTATTACTGTTTTTATATAACAAATTAAAGTTTAAATATGTACACATAGATTAAAAAAATATTCTCCTGCAACTAATTAATGAATCACTTGAAGAAAATGAGAATACAATGTAAGCTTGTACCTGGTCCCAGTATGAATCCCACTGCTTGGCAAGCACTAGTGTTTGCCATGGCATTAGTTCTTTCAGTAAGAGAGGTGGCACCAGCAATATATGAACGAACTACTGCTACATTTCCTAAAACAAAACAAAGCAAAACAGTGTTTATTTGGAAAATCTAAGGTGCATATCTATTTTTAATCATATGCATAAGGTAGTTAAAAGCTCAACAGTATAGACCAAATCTTGGTCTTTTGTCTGCTCACAAAATCTATTTTAATAGGTCTCATTAATACCGAAATAACTAAAAAGATGCAAAAGAACCTTTATCTTAAAATCAATTAGTCAGAAATATCAGTGAACTTGAGAAAATCTTTTAGAAACTTGAAATTAATCAGGAATAATTATTTCATAGCATCTCTCAGGTGTGAATTAAAGGAGTAAATTACACCTTTGAGCAACTGTAATTTTCTTCATATGAGAAAAATCCCTAAAATTAATATGACTACTGATAGTACTTTTAGGCTGATATCTCGGGGAATCTTTATTACTCTGATTAGTCTATTAGAATACTGTACTTTGTGGTAACTCAACTTAGGAGACTCTCTAATCCTACAGAAAGCCATGGCACAAACATTAGAATAGAATAGAATAGCAGAGTTGGAAGGGACCTTGGAGGTCTTCTAGTCCAACCCACTGCTTCGGCAGGAAAACTTACACCACTTCAAACAAATGGTTATCCAACATCTTCTTAAAAACTCCCAGTGTTGGAGCATTCACAATGTCTGGAGGCAAGCTGTTCCATTGATTAATTGTTCTGTCAGGAAATTTCTCCTCACTTCTTCTCTCCATGATTAGTTTGAACCCATTGCTTCTTGTTCTACCCTCAGGTGCTTTGGAGAATAGTTTGACTCCCTCTTCTTTGTGGCAACCCCTGAGATATTGGAACACTGCTATCATGTCTCCCCTAGTACTTCTTTTCATTAAACTAGACATCCCCAATTCCCACAACTGTTCTTCATATGTTTTAGCCTCCAGTCCCCTAATCATCTTTGTTGCTTTTCTCTGCACTCTTTCTAGAGTCTCAACTCATCTTAGTAAGAAGGATTCTGGGAAAATCTTTCAATCTATATGTTGAAACAATCAGCAGGATTTTACTTTTACTCAAGATGTTCTGAGTGCCAACTTGTGGGGGAAGAAGGGATTTCAAGGGCCTGAGATTTTGATTTCTCTAACAAATAGTTGAATTGCCTTAAATACATGTAGCTACAAATCTAGCAAACATTACTTTAAATATTTCTCAAATTACCTGCACCAAACCCCACCAATGCTCGAGCAGCTAGCATGTAGTATTTGTTCTGTGAAGGGGGCAAATGGACATAAGCATAGAGGAAATTGGCAGCTACTGAAATAGCAGTTGAAACCACAAGTGGTTCTCTTCTTGGCCTGCAATTAGACCACATTCCAAAGAATGGAGAAGCTATCATCTGACCAATGCTGTATGAAGCAATAATCCAGCCCAGAAAACTTGGATCTGCCGTTTTATCTATCTATGGAAATCATAAACACATTTTCAACAATATTTTATTAATAAATAGGACACCGTAATTTAAAATATTCAATTCTAAGAGATATTATGCTACTAAAATATAGGTGAATGTTAATGAAGAGAACATTTTTAATTACAAGGTTAAATTAGAGGATCCAGCATTTATATATTAAATCTTGCAGACTATTAGTTGGTAAATTAAGCTTATTAATAACATGGAATAACACTGTTAAACTAGCATGGAAACAGACTGAAGTTTAAATTTAAAATTAGTCTATGTGGGAAGACTACCCTCCCACATTATTATAGTTACAAAAATAGTATTTTTAGCAGCATCACTATAAGAATACACATTCCAAATTATACATAAATAGTTACTGAATAATTTATATATCATTGAGTAGTTGGTACAGTTGGAAAAGAATCAATGACAAAAAATATTTTGAAGGGTTGGTGTCATGCACTTTCCTCTTTTTCTTTATTACTTAGATTTATAAACATCTTTTGTTCCAGAACTTTAAAATCGCAATCAAAACTTCAATTCTCTAGAATAGGTTAGGGTGAGGATATTGATTGGCTCAAAGTCACCCAAACAGCTTCCATAACTGACACTGGACTTGAGCCTGATCCTCCATATCCTAGTCTGACACCTAAACTGTTGCACTTCAGTACGTTTCTATTCTAGCTGTTCCTCTTTTCCATAAGATGAATCTCTGCAATTTATGAAGCTGGTCCTCTTTAATTTTGCTGTAACTCAACACTGCACCATTACACTAAAAGCTAAGCTTTCCTATATCTTACCATCTTATATTTCTCCAGAAAATAATTATGATGGTTGCTGTGTCCCGGGATCATGTGATCACCTTTTACAATCTTCTTGAAAAGCAAAATCATTGGGAAGACAGATTCACTTAACCGTGTTACTAACTTAACAATTGCAGTGATTCACTTAACAACTGTGCTAAGAAAGGTCATAAAATGGGGCAAAACTCACATGACTGTCTTGCTTAGCAACAGAAGTTTTGGGCTGAATTGTGGTCATAAATCAAGGACTATGTTTATTATGTAAAATAATGTAATTTTTTGAAAAGATTTATTTGATTGATAAGGCCTACAGGCCATTGTAATAACTCTAAGCAGCATACAATTCTCCCTCCATAATCTGGATTTTTTAAAAATCAAATCAGAACCATAAATCTCCATGTAAAACCAGGAAATAATTGCAATTTATTCCCCTCATTTAAAGCTATTTCATTAGTAGAGGAGAAAGATGGGAAAATATACATATATATACATATATACATATTTATACATACATCCTTAAAATGCCACTTTATTTCTATACTACCCTTCCCAGTTTATGGAAATTTAATTTTACATACACTAAAACAAAAGAGAGTAAGACATAACGTACACTAAAACAACTATCATGAAAGCCAGACTAAAACAGTGAATCTTTATATAAATTTGAAGGCCTGTAAACGTGATCCTAAATCCTGATATTAATAAGGACTGCTTTCTCCACTCCAGGGGCAAAAACTCATAAAACTCTCTTCTAAGTCTCCACCAACCCCGAAGCCAAAACATACAATCCTTTGTCTATTCCAGCCTTTCTTCTTCAATATTTGAAATAGAAAACAGCAATTTGGACACTGCAAATTATTTGCCCATGCTCCCCACAAAAACACTAAAGTTAATATAATGATCTTTTGTATGTTTTCTGTAAATAATTATCTTTTCATTTGGCTGAATGAACTCATAGCATTACTTTATTATTCGATACTTCAAATCACTGTGAATTCCTGGCAACTGCCTGGACAAGTCTCTGCAGTTTTCTTGGTAATGTTTTTTGAAATGGTTTGCCAATGCTTCCTTCCTACAGTTGAAAGGAGTGGCCCAAGGTCATTCAGTTGCTTATTGCTGAGAGCAGGACAGAATTCACAGTATCCTAGGTTCTACCACAGCTTGCTGCTTTAATCACAACATCATACCACTGCAACTGTCAGATGCCTAAGTTAACATCATGCAAATAAAAATGTAGGTGATTCACAAACCTGTTGAAGATAGGGCCATATTGACATAATGACAATAGAGAAACCTGCAACATAAAATACTTTAGTTATTTTTCTCTCGTACTTTTTTGCCATCTACTGATCATATCCAGAGAAATAAAATTATGGAATTCCATACAAAAAACACAAAATTACTTTGGAAAAAGAAAACGTTCAAAAACTGCAAATAATTTTAGATGTAATGTTTAACCTTATCTTGCAAACTTTAATGATATTTCTAAGAAAATTTAACTATCTATAACTAAGCTATATGTTATCCAACGACACTAGGTTATTTTTCGGAGTATAAGACGCACCAAGGTTTTGAAGAGGCAAATTTTAAGAAAAAGTTTTTGCACTCTGCAAACCTCCCAAAAACGTCCTGTTTGTTGTGAAAACGGGCCCATTTCTTTTCAAAAAAAGGGCATGAATAGCCCTTAGGAGGCTTGTAGAGTGCTCCGGGGGGGGGGGGGCAAAACAAGCAAAAAAACTGTCTATTTTATGTAAAAATGGGCCCGTTTTTTGCCAAAAAAGGGCATGGATAGCCTTTAGGAAGCTTATAGAGTGCTCCTGGGAGCTGGGGGGGGGGGGGGAAATGAGCAAAAAAATGACCTGTTTTTTGCTCATTTCTGCTCTCCCCAGCCACCAGAAACTCTCTGAAAGCCTCCTACAAGCTATGCACGGCCATTTTGGTGAAGGGGACAGGGTTTCAGGAGGCAAAAAATGCTGTATTCAGTGTATAAGACACACCCAGACTTTCAGCCTCTTTTTTTAGGGAAAAAGGTGCGTCTTTGAAAAATACGGTATAGTTTAACAACAGAAATGAATACTGTATGTATCTTCCTAAAATATCTACCTTCAAGAAAGAGGAACATCAGTAGAAGGTGCATATGAGGAACTGCTTATAGGGAACTATATCACTGTGAAAACCTTTTAATATATTGTATACATTTATTCAGTTTTTTTTAATGAAAGACAAAAGTCTTCATTATTTATCATCCATTATACAAGATGATCCAGAAATCTACAATTCATACCATTTACCACAACCACAATATTAAGAAGAAGTCAAGGTAACTACATTGGACAGTTTATGAACACTGACCTTTTTTTTTTAAAGTGAGGAAAATAGGGGAATATCTACCCCCGTCAGATTCCAATGTGCTACGAACTACATAGTCTATATGTTACAACAGATACTCTGTTGCATTACCTCCCTATGACCACAGGACATACTGGAAATAGAACCATGCTGTTGATTCTGCTGGTGACCATTTACTTCAGCTAGGCTTAATTCTACCTGCTCCCTACACATTTATGAACAAGTTCCTGAATTTGCTTATTGTGACAGTTGTTCTTCCTTTGGTGCTAGTTTATAATGCTATTGTCTAATATTATTTTGTTTTTATTAAATAGTACATACTACAGAGTATGAACTTACAAATGAGCCTCCCCCCAATTAAATAAAAGTTTGCAATATAAGGAATTTCTATACAATATTTTAATTAATATCCACTGAAGTAACAAGAAACAGTGTTATATTAAAACACTGATGACTGGTTAGCAAATTTTACAAACCAACACTGCTGAAGAACATTGTGAGATACATTATTCGAATGGATCTCCACCGGCTCTTGTATTGTTGCAATGTTTCCATAACATCCTTAGATCTGTAATAAACAATATTGCAATATTGAGATTAATGTTAATGTGTCAAATATTAATCCTTCTTCAACAAATTCTAACTAAAGTGTTAGAACTGTATGTTATATTTACATTTAGTCATTTATTCCTGTCTTTGTATGATTGAAATCATTCTCTGATGCATGTCATCATATATTGGCAATGCCCCATTCTATTTTACAATTAAATACAGCAAGTTTAGAGCAGTGGTTCTCAACCTGTGGGTCGGGACCCCTTTGGGGGTCGAATGACCCTTTCACAGGGATTGCCTAAGACAATCGGAAAACACATATTTTTGAAAAAATACAGAAAACATAAAATAATTTTATGGTCACCACCACATGAGGAACTGTATTAAAGGGTTGCAGCATTAGGAAAGTTTGAAACCCACTGGTTTAGAGGATAGTGCTGATTGGAATGTAAATGTCAGTTCCTCTCCCTAGTCATATTTAGACCTCCAGCTATCCCAAAGTGAGCTGACATATTTGTATGATGTTTGCATGAGAGGGGAAGCAACTGGGTATCTGGGATGAGGGCACTGAATGCTGGGCAAATGCATTACAGAAAAATTGTTACATTATCTGGAGGTGATATGGGGTCCTTTGACCTGGAGGAAGAATGTGGGTGTTGAGGTTCTGGTGTGTTAAGGAGGGAGCAGGCAATAACTTTGTCAGGAGGAAACAAAGAAATTAAAGAGACTTTTAACACTGATGTCAACCCCTTTGATGTAGGCCAGGGCAAGAAATGTTGGCATACAATTTGCAAGAATTCTCTGTATGAAACAAGATCATGACCCAGTCACAATTTGTAAGATGGATGATTTTATAAACTTATTAAAGATAAATACATAAATACAACCCTAGGCTATATACACAAAAGTATTTGCAAAATCAGGAATCATAACTCCCCTCTATTTTGCACTGGCATCTACTGTGCTTTAAGAAGGTAAGGGTCACAGGAGGGCTTGAACTGTCAGGCATTTAAGGTGCCACACTAGTCTTTCTCCCTAATATTAATCAAGTTTCCCTTTTGGGGAAAAAAAATAAAAAAATATACACTTTAATACACTCAAACAATGTTATGCAATAAACACCATAATAATCACTATTCAATATTACCATAAAGCAGAGGTCTCTAACCTTGTAACTTTAAGACTTGCAGACTTGAGTTCCCAGAATTCCTCAGCCAGTCATTCTGGGAGTTGAAGTCCACAAGTCTTCAAGGGGTCAAGGTTGGAGACCCATCATACAATATTCTAAAAACTCAAACAGACCTGAAATATTAAAAACAATTAAAGTGTCTGTTTCAAGTACACACACATACTTTAAAAATATGCAAAAACACCTACTGTGCCTTATCAATAAACAAACTTGGCTGCCCTTCATACATATTTTATTAACAATGCAACAGACAGTAGGTCAAAAATCTATTAAATTGTTTTAACACAGCTGTATTTATTTAGCCTAGATGTCCCGCAATCTGATATACAACACTAATAAAACACATTACACATAAATACAAATACCTGTATCATTTATATTAAACAGGCATCACCGATTTTACCGCCGCTGGGATATCACCATCAGTTGTTTTGGTTTCTTATATTCATGTAGCTATTTTGCAACTCGTATTGTAATCTAAGATTCAAAACTAATTTCACTAGCACCGATTACTGCAGGCCTCTTCTCCTTAAGCACCAAGGCGAGCAGCTTACGAGGAAGTTTAATTGATTTATACTACAATTCTCAGCATCTTCATCGTGAGATAACTTGAGTTGCAGATACAGAGGATTTGACTCCATCGCTTCTGGAGTCCAAGTGGATCCCTCCCCCCCCATTCCCCGCTCATTCAGACCGAAAAGGCGCCCCTGGCAAATAAGACCCGAGCGCGGTGGCCCCTGTGCACCTTTCGTCTCCGTCTCCGTTCAAAAGAGGCTGCTCCCAGTCCTCACTGGCGGGCTCCAGAACAACAGCAGCAGCCATGGCCAACTTCGAAACCTCCGAGTTTCAACCTCTGACAAACGTAGAGCCAACCACCCTATATGCTCCGTCTGGCGAAGGCGCGGGAGCACCTGAAGCCTCGCCTCTGCTTTCTTCCGGGACAAGGCGAGAGGCGACTGTCACGTGGCCAAACAGCAAACACAATAAAGCAAGTCAAGGCAACTGCATGTGACAGCAGCACTTGGACTACAAGGGGAGAAAGGGGAGGGATCAAATCTAATCACGTGCCGGGCGAGCCATTGGTAAAGTCGGCCCCCCACCCTCCCGCCCCTCGCTTTTTAAAACCGTTGTTGAGGCTCTCGCGAGAGGAGGGAGGGGAGGAACGGGAAGCGGCGACCTTCGGCATGTTTCTCCACCCCCTTTTTCATTCAGTCGGACTGGGACGCTTTGGCGTTGTGAATGATGGAGGTAGGTGGCGAGAGAGGGGAAGAGCCAAGGGCGTTACAGAGAGGTGCTCCTCGGCAATTCTCCCGGCGTTCCGTAGGTTCGCTCTTTCTTCCGAAGGGGACAGGCATGCCTGTCTGACGCCTCCTGAGGTTGTGGGGTCTCTTAAAGTTGTGATTGTGAGAAACGGTTGCGGTGACCTCTGATGTAAAAAAAAAAAAAGTAAACAGGGAATAAAACGGCAAGGCGGATTTTACATTGGAGAAGTGAGGCTTATTTCCAGCTTGATATTCTCTTTCCCAAGCCTTCCTGAGGAAAAAGAATGGACTGTAAACAGGCCAAAGTGTAGTTTTTTAGGCGGCGGTTGAATGTGATGTTAAATTTCTACTGTGCCCATTTCCGTGAATTAGAGTGCAGTCTTTTGTACTCTTGACTTGTGAATGAGCCCATCACGTGCCATGAAATTGTGGAGAGGAGTCGGAGTGGATTGCGCGCTGGGGATGTGATGATTCATGGATTTTGAACCCTTTGCGGTATTGGCGCCTGCCAAAGTGGGTTGGTGATTTGGTTGATGATGTACGGACAAGGGCAGGTTGACACTTCTTTTTATGTATACTGTTTTATTTTTCCCCATTGGAACTACATTTGAATAAAGTAATGATACGGTAGTACTACCATAAATGAATTTGCTAAGGTAATTGTTATGCTACTCAAAGAAGCTACCTAAATTTGTTTGAAATCGTTTTTAAAAATTAACTTAATAGTTCCAATATCACATATAAATCTAAAAAAATTGCAAGATTTACTCTGAGAATGTCTAATTGATATTAGTAGATAGCATAGTGTCTCATTTACTGAGTTCACTGAACAGCATTGGATTTTGTCTCATTATTTGAATCAACAGATACAATGAAGATACTTAACAGGATTGAACTACCAAAATTGACAGGTAGGAGCAAAAAATATGATTATATAAAATGCATTTTACAACTATCGGCTATCTGAGAACCTTGCACTACAAATGTTTGGATATGTATATTTTTCTGTAGAAAAAGTGATATTTATTTCATCCTGTTTTAAATATAATTGTTTATCACATTGTTTTCAAGGTTGTTACAATGTATTCCTCACTTGCCTTTTTTAAAAAAAATTGAATTACTACTTCAGTATAGGATTATTGAAGCTATATTATTTATGTGGTGATTATCAAACTGCTTATGGCAGTATAGATCATTCTTATCTATATTGTTTTTTCAGTTTAATGGTCTGTATTGTTCACTATTCCTTGTAATAGTGTCTTATACATGAAGAGCATCAACCAAGAAAGTTACAAATGCTTTCCTTACAAGCACTGCAAGTAATAGGACAAGCACGAGACAAGAAACTCAGTAATATTTAATTATGTTTAAAATTGCTTTTATATATTCAGAATAACAGTTGGAAGGGACCTTAGAGGTCTTCTAGTCCAATCCTCTGCTCAAGCAAGAGACCATATACCATTTCAGACAAATGGCTGTTCAGTGTCTTCTTAAAAGCCTCCAGTGATGATGCACCCACAACTTTTGAAGGCAAGCTGTTCTACTGGTTAATTGTTCTCAGAGTCGGGAAATTCCTCTTTAATTCTAGGTTGCTTCTCTCCTTGATTAGTTTCCATTCATTGCTTCTTGTCCTGCCTTCAGGTGCTTTGGAGAATAGGTTGACTCCCTTTTCTTTATGGCAACCTCTCAAATATTGGAACACTGCTATCATGTCACCCCTAGTCCTTCTTTTCACTAGACTAGACATACTGAAGTCCCTGCAATCTTCGTGTATTTTAGTCTCCAGTCCCCTAATCAGTGGTGGATTCCGGATCCCGTTGCAACTGGTACGGTGCAACAGGGCCCAGCGTCCACCACATGAACGCGCGCAGCACACATGCGCAGTGGGCACATGCGTCCTTACCTCCTGCGATGCTCTGTGATGCCTCCGTGATGCTCCAGCTGCTCAGCGGAGTGTCACGCAGGTGTTGTATGCTCCGTGCGCGGAAGCACCGAAGAGCTCAAATACCAGTAAGGAGCATGGGTGGGTGGGTGGGCCCTCTGGAGCACTGTACCGGAACGGTACCCAGTGCTCCAGGCAGGTACCGGGTAATCCACCACTGTCCCTAATCATCTTTGTTGCTCTTCACTTCGCTCTTTGTAGAGTCTCAACTTTTTTTTTATATTATAGTGACCAAATTCGATTTAGTATTCTGAGTGTGGCCTTACCAAGACCTTACAAAGCAGTACTAACACTTTACATAATCTTGATTCTATCCCTCTGTTAATGCAACCTAGGATTGCATTGGCTGTTTTGGCAGCTACAGCACATTGCTGACTGATATTTGGTGACTATGTACTAGGACTCCCAAGATTCCTCCCACAGTTACTGCTATTGAGCCAGTCTTTACCTAATTTGCATTGTCTTTTTTTTTCTAAATGTAAAATCTTACTTTTCCCTCCATTTCATTTTTCTTACTTCATTTTGTTAGATAGGGCCATTGTTCAAGTCTGTCGAGATCCGTCTGGCTGTTGAGCATATCTTCTGGAGGGTTGGCTATTTCTGCCAGCTTGGTATCATTGGCAAATTTGAAAAAAAATTCCCCCTCATCTAAATTGTTTGTGAAGATATTGAAGAGTACTGGGCCTAAAACAGAACCTTGGGATACCCATTGCTTCCTTCCTTCCATGTAGCTGTAGTTTCATTAAGGGCTACATGTTGAATGCAATTTGTCAGCCTTTAATATTAATGCATTTGGTGGTGATGCTGTCTATGCCACAGTTTTCTAGCTTACCAAGAAGTAGGTTGTGGTCTCATTTGTCAAATGCCTTACTGAAATATAAGTATTGTACTTTTCGGAATATAAGACACACTGGAGTATAAGACACACCAATGTTTTGAAGAGACAATTTTTAAAAAAAAGGTTTTTGCACTCTGCAAACCTCCCCAAAATGGCCCGTCTTTTGCCCCCAAAAAGGCATGAATAGCCTTTAGGGGACTTATAGAGTGCTTCTGGGGGTGCCCCCCCAAATGAGCAAAAAATGGCTTGTTTTTCATGAAAATGGGCCCATTTTTGTCAAAAAATTTGCATCCATAGCCTTTAGGAGTCTTATAGAGTACTCCTGGAGGCTGGGGGGTGGATAATTGAGCCAAAAATTGCCCGTTTTTCACTCATTTCTACCTTTCCCAGCCACCAGGAACTCTCTGAAAGCCTTCTACAGGCTCTGCACAGCCATTTTGGTGAAGGGGTCGGGTTTCAGGAGGCAAAAAATTCTGTACTCAGTGTATAAGACGCACTCAGATTTTCAGCCTCTTTTTGAGGGAAAAGGTTCGTCTTATACTCTGAAAAATATGGTATACTATATCCACAACATTTGTTGCACAATACAGTGTATGTTTAGTAGTGTCTTTGTCTTAGTGTTGTGGTCACATGAGAATGTATGCACTGGAATTTGGGCAGAGCTATTAATTCATATTGGATGTTTGCTTACCCTAATATATAGATATTCTCATCCTAACCTTCCCTCGCCTCACTGCATATTCGACACATTGTCCCAATGCTATGCCTTTCTCATCTCCTCTGCGCTGTCCCTCACTCTCGCTCTCACCCACTCTTGCTGACCCTTACCATACCTCCCTCACACACTCCCTTCCTGAGCATCTTTCCCGAGCCTAGCCAAGGTACCCTCATACAATCTCACCAACCCTTGCTGCACTTCCCTTGCACTCACTGCCATCCAGCAGCAACTACTGGTACTTTCCTGGGACTTGCAACTTCCTGTTGATTTACCCACTTATCAGTTTGGTGGAAGCCAGCAAGAAGTTGCCTTGTCTAATGACTGACTGGGATTTGGTTAACAGTGGCAATCAAGACTGCCAAGATTACAATTGCTAAGTGATGTGGTCACACTTTATGATCACACCACTTGCAGTGGAAATTCTATCTCAATTGCCATTGTAAATCGAGGATTACTCGTATTACTGAATCTTAATTTGTTGTTATATATGTGATAAAACAAATAATTAAGTTGCAAGTTTAATTTTTACGTCAGATTTCCAAAGTTTTCCGTTGGAAACAGGGAAGGTTGTTTAAATTCAGTGAAGAGTAAACCATTTCTGTTTATAAGAAATGGTTGCAAGAAAGCAAATTGCACTAGTGAAATATTAACTAAGCAATGACATAATACCAAAAGATAAAGTAGCTTGTTATTGTTTGCTTTGTCTGATAAATGTAGATGAACATTATATTAGTATTTCTTTTTAGTCAAAAGTTCCTCCCACTCATTAAAATGGTGTACTTTAGTTGTACCGATAGTCTTTGACAACCATTTGTTTAGTGACTGTTCAAAGTTACAACAGCACTGAAGAACGTGTCTCATGACTGTTTTTTTACACTTACAACTGCTGCAGCATCCCCATGCTTACACAATCAAAATTCAGATGGTTGGCAACTGTTCCACATAGGGTCCCATGATCATGTGATCATCTTTTGCAGTCTTCTGACAAGCAAAGACAATAGGGAAGCCAGATCCACTTAACAATTGTGTTACTAAAGCAACAACTGCAATGATTTTGCTTAACAACGGTGTCAGGAAAGGTCATAAAATGGGACGAAATTTACCCGTCTTGACTATCAACAGAAATGTTGGGTTCGATTGTTGTCGTAAGTCGAGGACTAACTGTATAACAAAGAAATGAAACTATTATTAACTATATCTGTAGTTTAAGAACTGTAAAGTTCTTAAAGTTTAATAACTTATACTTTAGATACTATTCCAAAATTAAATAAAAATTGTTTTCTTCATTTACTATTTAGAAGTTCAATGTTTCAGTATAATGGAATGTGTGGCTAAGAGAAAGAGGAAGCAATTGACAAAGGAAGAGCCTTCAAAGACTTAAAGGTCAGAGAAATAAACTTAGGAAGGACTGGTCCTAATTGATCAGACAATTAAAAGTGGTGGCAGAAAGTTAGTACAGGTAGTTCTCAACTTATGACTATTCCTTTAACAACCATAAGAATTACAGTAGTGTGGGCAAAAATGACTTGTTACTTCTGTTTTTTATGTGTGTATATGAATACGTATACACACACGCACACACACACACACACACACACATATATATATATAGAGAGAGAGAGAGAGTACAGAAGTAACAATAAAAGTAAACAAATCTATACTAAGGGGAAGGCTTGCGTTCTGTCATCATTCTACAGGTTGAATAATTATCTTACATCTCCACTGCACAATTTTTGAACTGACACTATTACTGGAGAGAATTATGACAAAGATGTTGCTTCTTACAGCTTTTCAATATTCAGGGGTTGATGTTCGTTTATGTAATCCTACTCTGCATGATTAAACCACTATGTGAATTAAAGTTTGTTCTCATTTGCTGAACAGGTAGTTCCATATATTGGTTTAGGGTGATTCATGTTTAACTGAATATTTGTTTTTATGCTGTAACTGCAGAAAAATGTGTTGTCAAAAAGTCACAAAATATAAATGCTTTTAATTCTCCAGTGCGCTGCTTGGAGAGTCCAAGCGTGGGTTAACAGCCTATCTGCCATTGGACTGAGTAACATTTTTCTTGACCATGCCTCCCTTTCCTGCGTTCTGGACTAGCTGAAGTCTTCGAACACTCTTCAAGGGCAGCCCCATGTAGAGTGCATTACAGTAATCCAGTCTTCAGGTCACAAGGGCGTGAGTGACTGTCTGAAGGGCCTCCCGATCCAGGTAGGGTTGCAATTGGTGCACCAGGCGAACCTGGGCAAAGGTCCCCCTGGTCAAGCCGACAAATGGTGTTCTAAAGTCAGCTGGGGATCCAGGAGGACTCCCAAATTGCGAACCCTCTCTGAGGAGCGTATAATTTCACCCCCCAGCCTGAGAGATGGAATACTTGGCCAATCTTTGGGAGGGAACATCAGTAGCCACTCGGTCTTGTCTGGATTGATTGCCAACTTATTTACTCCCATCTAGACCCTAACAGTCTCCAGGCACTGGCACATCACTTCTACTGCTTCGCTGAGTTGGCACGGGGCGGACAGATACAACTGCATATCATCCGCATGTTGGTGGTATTTGATCCCATGCCGGCGTATGATCTCACCCAGCGGCTTCATATAGATGTTAAATAGGAGGGGGGCAGGACTGAACCCTGCGGCACCCCATAGTTGAGGGGCCTTGGGGTCGACCTCTGCCCTCCGACCAACACCGACTGCGACCTATCCGAGAGGTAGGAGGAGAACCACCAAAGGACGTTGCCTCCCACTTCCACCTCTCGCAACCGCCACAGAAGGATACCATGGTCGATGGTATTGAAGGCCGCTGAGAGGTCAAGGAGCACAAGGATAGAGGCGTGACCCCTATCCCTGGCTCGCCAGAGATCATCGATCAGCGCGACCAAAGCAGTTTCCATGCTATAACCAGGCCTGAAACCCGACTGAAAGGGATCCAGATAATCGGTTTCATCCAAGGACTGTCGGAGTTGAGAGGCCACCACTTTCACAAAAACAACCTTCCCAACAAAGGGCAGGTTGGAGACTGGACGATAGTTGCTCAAAATGGCTGGGTCCAGAGATGGTTTCTTCAGGAGGGGTCTCACCACCGCATCCTTTAGGAGGAGCGGGAAAATTCCCTCCCGGAGAGAGGTGTTAACTATCGTCCGGATCCAGCCACGTGTCACCTTCCTGCTGGTCGAGACCAGCCAGGAGGGGCACGGGTCCAGTATACAAGTGGAGGCACTCACCGCTCCCATGGCCTTGTCCACTTCCTCAGGAGAGACAAGTTGAAATTCAATCCATAAAGTATGCTCAAGACCTTCCCCCGGTACCTCGGCTGGTACCGTGCAATTGGAGTCCAGCTCTGTCCGAATCCGAGCGGCTTTATCCGTTAAATACTGAACAAATTCCTCAGTTCTACCTTGTAAAGGGTCATCCGCATCCCTCCCTTTCAAGAGGGAGCGGGTTATTCTAAATAAGGTGGCTGGGCGCGATTCAGCGGATGCAATAAGGGCAGCAAAATGCAAACATTTCGCCGCCCGTGTTGCCACGAGATAGGCTCTGATAAAGGCTCTCATCAGTGCTCGGTCTGACTCAGATTTACTGGCCCTTCAGCGGCGCTCTAGGCGTCTCTTTTGGCGCTTCATCTCCCGGAGTTCCTCGGTAAACCAAGGGGCCCTCCTGGATCCACTGCCTTGGAGAGGTCGCAAAGGTGCAATCCGGTTTAGAGCCCGCGCCGCCGCTGTATTCCAGGCAGCGACTAAGGACTCCACCGGATTGTGGACGAGAGCGTCAGGTATTTCTCCAAGCGCTGTCTGAAATCCCATAGGGTCCATCAGGCGTCTGGGGCGGAACCACCTAATCGGTTCCACCTCCCTACAGTGGGGGATTGGTTTCCGAAAGTCAAGCCTCAGTAGGAAGTGATCAGACCATGACAAGGGCAAGGTCTTAATGCCCTTCAACTCTAGATCACGTCTCCACTGCTCTGAGAGAAATACGAGGTCAAGCGTGTGACCCGCTGAATGAGTCGAACCCCGAATTACTTGGGTCAAGTCCATGGCTATCATGAAAGCCATGAACTCCTGCGCTCCGTCAAAGCGTTCACCGAGTGTAGGCAGGTTGAAATCCCCCAGAACCATAAGCCTGGGGAACTCTATCGCGAACTCGGCTACTGACTCGAGGAGCGAGGGGAGGGCTGTTGCAACGCTGTTGGGAGGAAGATACCTTAGCAACAAGCCCACTTGACCCTCAAGGTCCAACTTCATCAACAGGGACTCACACCCGACAAGCTCCGGAGCAGGGATCCTACGAGGAACTAAAGACCTTCGGACGATGACAGCCACTCCCCCACCCCTTACCTGGGGTCGCGGCTGATGAAGCACCTGAAATCCTTCTGGGCACATTTCAGTGAGGGGGACTCCTCCCTCCGGGCCCAGCCAGGTTTCAGTAATACATGCCAGGTCTGCCCCCTCGTTTAAAATTAGGTCCCGGACGAGGGGAGCTTTGTGAACCACAGACCCGGCATTTAGCAACAACAGCCGGAGACCAGGGCCCTGACCACTCTCGCCATCTGGCCCTGGAGTGGAACTAGCAGGGCCGGAAGGAGGGATCTCTGTGACGTAGCGAACGCTCCTTCCCCGGTAATGGCTAGCCCTGAAGTTCCCGTCGTACCTGCCTCTCCCCATAGTGATCGTAATGCTCTGGCCCACTCCCGTACCCGTAGACCCTCTGTCCCCTCCCACAGCCTCCGTTCCATCCAGCAGGTGATTTTTGTCACTCATTCTGGGACGGGAGGTAGGCCTGGGCCCCCTGCCACTTCTGCAATAGCACTCAGTGGAGGAGGCACCAGGCTGTACTCTCAATCCTCTCATACATACACAGCCACTCATCCATGCATTCCCCACGTATGTTAATTAAACACAAAAAAATACAATAATAATTATCCATTCTGTTACCCCAGAGCAGGCTCGACGAGATGTGTGATTGACTGTCCAGATGCTACAACAGCACGGCTTTTCGGTCAACCTGGAAAAGAGCCAGCTCCGACCAACCAAGCGCATCCAGTACCTGGCCGCCATCATTGATTCGACCTCCTGTCAGGTATTCCTGTCTCCAGATCGACTGACCAACCTGAGGCACAGGGTGAGCCAATGCCGTCAACCCAGACCAGTGCCGATCATCAAACTGTCTCAGCTTTTGGGGGTCATGATTTCCTGTCTGAAGTAGTTCCCTGGGCCCGTCTCCATGCCAGGGAACTACAATGGTTTCTTCTTCCAATGCAAACAACGAAAACCAGCAACTCCCCCAGGCGAGTGCGACTCCTGCAGAAGGTAATTCGGTCTCTGACCTGGTGGAGGACCATGGCAGTCGTAAAAGGGTGTCTGTTCAAAGAACCAGAAAGGGTCACAGTGACCACAGACACCAGCCTTCTGGGTTGGGGTGCCCACTCCCTAGGCCAACTAGCCCAGGGCCAGTGGTCATGAAGGGAGGCTGCCCACAGCATAAACTGGCTAGAACTGAGGGCAGCCCACCTCGCTCTGCGACAATTCGTATCCTTGATAAAAGGGAGACATGTACTCTTATTGACAGACAACGTGGCGACAAAAGCCCACATAAACAGACAGGGTGATACCCATTCCAAGGGACTCATGGTCGAGGCAGAATCTCTGGGCAGGTGGGCAGAGCAACATCTGGCCTCTCTGAGGGCCGACCACATTTCCGGAGTCAGCAATCGTGAAGCGGACTGGCTGAGCCGACAGCACATCGATCACTTGGAGTGGTGTCTACACCCGGACCTGTTTCAACAGATCATGGGGAGATTTGGCAAACTGCAAGTAGACCTATTTGCCCACACTCCAACAGACAACTGCCAGATTCTTCGCCCATTATCATTGCCCGTGGGCGGAGGGCACGAATGGGCTGAGGTGCATGTGGCCCCGAGGACTGTTATATGCATTCCCACCTCTACCTCTCATTCCGCAGGTGACCAAACTCCTGGCGGAATGAGCAGAGATCCTCCTGGTGGCACCCTCTGGCCCAGAAGGTCCTGGTACGCAGACCTTGTCAGTCTCTCCATTCAGAAACCGTGGAGGATTCCTCAGGACCAAATCTCCCTCAGCCAGGGGGCCATCATCCACCCGGATCCCCAGTGGCTACAACTAGCCGTCTGGCACTTGAGGGGGACCTCCTGAGGAAACAGAACATTTCTGACAAGGTCATACGAACCATACAAGCGTCCAGGAGACCTTCCACCACTAGGATATACGATATGACCTGGGCTGCCTTTTCTACCTGGTGCAGAAATAGAGACATTGTAGACTTTTCTGCTTCAGTCCCTCAAACTCTGGACTTCCTACAGGAGGGTCTGGACAAAGGACTGGAGCCCAGCACATTCAAGCGTCAGGTTGCGGCCTTATCTACCATTCTGGCCAGAGGCTCATTTCGATCCCTGAGCCAACATCCGCAGATTAAAAGCTTTCTGAAGGGCGCAGTGAACATCAGCCCACCGACGGTTCATCGATACCCATCCTGGGACTTTCCCTTCGTCTTGAGGGCCTTGACGGGTCCTCCATTCGAACCCCTTCATACGACAAGCCTGCGCCATCTGACCATCAAGACGGCCTTTCTGGTGGCTATCACATCTGCCCACAGAGTGTCTGAGCTGGCGGCCCTCTTCGTCAGGGAGGACCTGTGCGTGGTTCACCCTGACAGGGTTGTATTGAGATTTGACCCTTCATTTATCCCTAAAATCAACTCTCATTTCCATAGAGCTCAGGAAATAATTTTGCCTAACTTTTGTCCTAGACCTTCTCACCTTAGGGAACGTGACTGGCGTAAACTGGACGTGAGGCGTGCCGTACATATTTACTTAAAGAGAACTAAGGAGTTCTGTTGCTCCGAATCCTTCTTCATGTCATTCCTTCCTGGGTCGCTGCGCCGCAAGGTCTCATCTCACACCGTAGGTCGTTGGTTGTGCACCTGTATTAAACTGGCGTACGAACATCAAGGCAAGTCTCCTCCGACCAGGGTCACTATGCATTCTACCAGGAGCGCGGCTACCTCAGCAGCTTGGGCGACCCAGACATCTATTCTAAACATTTGCAGGGCGGCCACGTGGGCATCCCCCACTGCCTTTATCAAGAACTACAAAATAGACAACTTTGCCTCAGCCGAAGCCTCCTTCGGAAGAAGGATCTTGCAGAGGGTCGCTGAGACTCAGGAGGCTCTGGTCTCTGCCCGCCCTGGGACACAATAGCTTGGGCATGCCCCATGCTTGGACTCTCCAAGCAGCGCACTGGAGAAAGACCATTGGCTTACCTGAACGGTAGTTCTCTGGGCACTGCGAGGAAAGTCCAAACCCACCCAGGCGGGTTTTCAACCAGAATACAAGACTGTTTATTGACTGTGAACTCTTATCATATGGTTGTCTCTTCGTTTTTAAACTGGAGATAGGGAGGCAAAGGGAGATGTGGTCAAGAAAAATGTTACTCAGTCCAAGGGCAGATAGGCTGTGTTAACCCACACTTGGACTCTCCTCGCAGCGACCAGAGAACGACCGTTCAGGTAAGCCAACGGTCTTTCTACCTAATTCATTTCTTGTACTGTTATTATTACCACAGTTAATGAGTAACTCTTGTAAATACATGGTCAAGCTCATATTTTGGCAACATTTTTGGAAATGGTTTGCCAATCTCTTCTTCCTAAGATTGAAAAGGTGTGATTGGTCAGTTTCCCAGGTGGGTCCCTTGCCTAAAGCAGTTTTAGAACTAATGGTACCCGATGAGGGGTTAGCCTCTTTGATAACTCCCCAAAACTGATGCAACCCTTGTATATATAATTTTCTTTCAGTGTTCTCTTATTTACTATTAACTTTTTTGTTGTCAAAGTATACATTTTCGAATCAGTATACTATTATTGATATGAATATTTATATATTTTTCCTAGATGTGTTTTGCTAATGGGTGTGAGCAAGCTAGATGTCTTATATAGGCGTCTACTTCTCACTAAACTTTTCATTCAAGGATGGGGAAGACCAGAAGACTTAAAAAGGTAGGTTATAAACAGTTTTTTAGAAGTAAATATTTGATCTTTCCATTTAAATCAGTTAAAGTAAACAGTGCAATTATATTATTTGTAAGAACAATAACTTATACCGGTAGTTGAGCAAAAATGTGAAAATTGACGAACTTCCTATAGTAGAGTTCATTAAAAGTAACAGTAACAGGGTGTGTGTGAAATAAAAGTAATACTAGACCTGTTACAGACAATTACTGTTTTAATTACATCTTTATCATATGGAGTCTTTTTTTGTTCTTAATATCTGCAACTAATTCTTATTTTAACAGAATATTTGAATTCAGAAAGATTATTGGAAACAGGGAAAAATGTCAGAATCTTGTTCCAAGGGACTATCCTGTGCACATTAATAAGGTACTAAAATGAATAAATAAGAATGGATTGATTATTCATAACCACCTATTCAAAACAGAACTATTGAGGGTTGACAAAAAGAAACCTTGTATTTGATAAGATATACATTGTTACCAATCTAGATTTATCTATTTCACTACAGTCATCTATGATAGCCTACCTTACATTTTTTCCGTCTCATGAAAAGTTGCCCCAGGTGGACAAGATACTAGAAAACAAATTAATTTGCGTTGATCTTAAACTTTGCTGGAAATTAATTTTAAAATGGTATCAGGTTAACATAATATATTTGCTGTGTGCACAGATTAATATTGGGACAGGTAGTTCTTAATTAACAGTGGTAATTGGAAGCAAAATTTCTGTCACTAGGTGATGTAGTTAAGGTATCATATCATATGACCTTATTGTTTGGCAACAGGAACTGATAGGATTGCTGTTGCTAATTTTAAGGCAACAGCAGGTTATTAAGTGAGGACCTTCTTGCAACTTCTTGCCAGTTTCCAACAGGCAAAGTCATTGGGGAAGCCAGTAATAATTGCAAGACACAGGCATGCTCACAGGCAAATTGGTCATCACTAGAGTCAACTCTGACTTGTGGGCACACAAACAATGTGAACATAAATTTCTCATTAGGTTATTCAGAAGAAGCTGGCTTATAAAAATAATTTAAAGGACCTGGTGTCTAGTAGTATGGAAGTTTATGCTACTATGGGAATTCTCTAGTAGAAACTTGGAGAAGTATTAATCTTCTACACAAAATTCATTCTTTAGGCTTAGCAAATCTTTGCAAAGTTACAAATTTTGGAAACCTAAAATATGCTTGAGTAGTTCTGAGGTGATATAGTTTTAAGAAACAGCTGAATATAAATGAAAATGTGCTTATGAGTTCTTTACTCACTATAGTTATTGTTTTTATTATGAAACAGTAAAACAGTTTATTATGAAACAGTAAAAGCCAACTATGATAAAAAAAGCTTTTATTTATATTTGCTTACCTCAGTGATTTGATGAAGTTACCAACAGCAGTCCAGGCTTTCATGGAAAGTATGATTGCTCCCAAACCAGTAGTGTTTATGACTGCTGTCTTTCTATTACCATGTAGCTATTCAACAGATACTCTGGATTAATGAGTCTAGATATTACCATGAAATTATTTCATTGTTATAAACCTCCTTCATTCATTAGTTAGGATGATTATTAATGTACATCTTATTAAATGTTTCTACTTTCAAAAATTTCCTAAATTACATTTTGAAAGCAGAATCATTTCCTTTCTCTCCAAATTTCTCTTGCCCCCACCCAAACTAACAAAATGCTATATCAACTTGAGCTCAATCACCACTAAAACAAGAAAGATTTTTCCTGCTTGTAAATTGGTGGAGATGGGATTTGCTTATGAAAGGGTGAGAAAAATTGGCAGAAAATAACACTGACAGGATTCAAATCATGAGTTAAAGTAGTATACCATCAGAATGTGGTTTAGTTGGTTTACAGTACCTTAATGAGTTATAATGTATTTTAATATTTGTGAGCCTGCTTACCTCTAGTTCTAAACTAACATAGCTTTTGTGAACAGTTTACTTCTGTTTAGCAGAGCTTTTATTTTTACATGAAAACTTTGATAGTGACTGTAAAAATATAATGTTATGTATAGGTTGAGGAACAATCAGACTGCAAGATCCTTGATGGACACTTTATTTCTCCTTTGGCACATTATGTTCCTGATATCATGCCATCAGAATCAATTACTGCAAGGTAAGAATAAATATATACTATAAGTTAAAAATTATAGAACTAAATAAGTTATGGACTAAATATAATGATATTGTGCAAGGTATATGAGAATTATCTAATTCATTTAAATCATTTTTCATTATTTTCTTTCTTTTGGTAGATTTCAATTTATAGTACCAAAGAGATGGAACAACAAGTACAAACCTGTTTGTATTCATTTAGCAGGCACTGGAGACCATGTAAGCTTCAGTGTTGTTCAATAATGGTTTCTCAGTATTGCTATAGTAGTATTATTTAATTTAACTTTATTTAACTGTATTTTTAGTACTTTTGGAGACGACGAACTTTAATGGCCCGTCCAATGATCAAAGAGGCCTGCATGGCTTCATTATTGTTAGAAAACCCCTATTATATCCTTTTTATTTGAGTAGTTCTTATACCTTTGAATACAGAAGGGAGAGAAAGTGTTATCCAGTGACTCAGATATAAATATAGTAAATAGGAGAATTGATTCAAAATGTGTTAAACATAAATCTGTTTGATTTTGAGATAGATAAGCAGTTTGTAAATTCACTGAATGTAGTAGTAACTGGAGTTTGAGAGTCTTGCATTGACATTTTGCAGCTCACCCTTATGGCAAATCCCCACACTTCATTTTTTAAAGGTGTAAATTAAGGAAATTAAATGTTGTATCCTAGTGAGTTAGCAATCACTGCATTAACTAAATGTACTTAAAGTAACTATTTTAACAAGAGGCTTATTTGATTTAAAGTAAATAAGTAGAGATGTTAAAGAACTTTTCAAAATATTTCACAATATTTTCTTTAACTTGCATCTATCTGTACATGGGTACAGGAAACCTAAGGATCAGTTGTAAGTATTATGATTACATAATCATAATAATAGCTTTTATCAGTATGTAGAAATAAACTTTACTTCTAATGTATTTTATTCTAATGCATAAAATATGATCATGTTACGGAAAAGCATTTCAAGACATTGTAATAGATAATGCAAATATTGCAATTCATCCATTCAGCGACTACACATTATTGGAGCTTGACTATGAAATGATTTGAGGAAACATTTTAACTTTGAATATTTTTTGCCAGAATATTTAATCTGATTCTTCAGATCTGACCAGTGCTCCAGTATTACAGACACTGATTCTGCTTTAATATATTGTCCTAAATTTACTTATTCTCAGCAACTAAATATGATCTGATTCAAATGTGTGGGTCCTATATTTCATAATAAATATTAAAAATGATTGTTCTTGATGTGATTTCCTTTCTGTTCCTGCTGAATAAACTGGTAACAGAAATTCAAAAATAATCAGTTTCTAAACAGACCTGCAAGAATTATTATTTCTGTGCTTTCATCTACAATGCTGGATTTTGTTCAGACACCAGATCTATCCACTATTAGAACCTAGAAGAGGTACAGTTAAGCTTATTGTTCCTATAGAAAACAAACATGCTATACTGTTGCTTAGAAAAGATAGTAATTTACCTGCGAAAACATGACAAAAGTTGTTCAAAATCGTAGTACATTAATACTCTATGGCTTATATGTGGTTAAAGTCCATAATGTTTTCTTTTGTCATGCACAGGTACTATGTCAATACAGTATATTCTTTCTTTATCTAAATGAAAAAAACACACTTTTATTATCCATCAATAGCAATTATATTGTTTTGAGATCTTGTTTAAGTGGCTTATTCTATTGAGTGGCTTATTCTATTGATCAGTGGTTCCCAAAGTGGATGGTACCGCCCCGGTGGGATGACTTAGAGGCAAGGGGGGCAGCGGGGGGTGCTAAGAGGCAAGGGAGATGGCAGAGGAGTGCTGGAGGTGGCCCCCTTGCAGGGTGCAATTCTGCCTGTGGCTCTGTTGGCCGCCAGTCAGCTGAGCACTTCCGGCCTGGTTCTCTCGCTTATCTCAACCACACAGTCCATCAGATCTCTGCCCAGTGAATCTTCCTTTGCTTCTATTCTAGCTACCTCCCCCACGCCCCAGCCAAGGTATCTATTCTTTTCCCAAGCTATTTCCCTCCATCTGGTCTCTCCCTTACAGAGCTGAGCCTAGCATTCAATTTAAAATCCAGGGCGGGAGAGGGGGGCAACAGAGCCGCCAGGAAGAGGGAAAAAAGTTTTTCTTTTTTCTAAACTATTTCTTTTTTCACAAGGAGAGGAGGAGAGGGGGAGGGAGGCGCAGAGGGAGGAAGAGAAGGAGAGAGAAAGAGAGGAAAGAGAGAGGAAGAAAAGGAGAGGAAGGAAGTGAGAGGGAAAGAGGAAAGAAGTGAGGGGAGGAGGGTGAAAGAAAGTGAGAGGGAGAAAGATGGAGAGAGAGGAGAATAAGAAAGGAGAGTGGGAAGGAGATAGGGAGAGAAAGGGGGAAAGAGGGAGGAGGAGAAAGAGAGGAAGAGAGAAAAGGAGAAAGAGGGAGAAGAGAGGGAGGAAGAAAGGTGAGAGAGACAACTGAACTTTACTTATGAAAAAGTGTTAATTATGTCAATGGAAGAGATAGGAAACTGCATTAGTGATACATATATGTCAATATGTTGATTTGTACTAAAAATGTTTAGCTTAAAGAAGTTATAAGGAATCACAAATATGTAAGTTAAAAGTGTGGAAAATGTAATGTATGTGTGGATGACCCTTTGCATGAGTTGTATTGGGAAAAATAAAAAATATATAATAATAAATTAAAAAAGGAAATGATTCCCCAAAGAGGTAAAAGGCTACATTTTGCTAGAGTTATTCTTTGCTTCCAATCTGTTGAGAAAGGGGATTGGACTCCATTGTCTATATTTCCCTTTCCATCCCCATGGTTCTTTAATGATTTTTTTAAATAAAAAAATTCAAGCAAATGTTGGTGCTTTCTTAATTACACCAATGCAAACAATGTGCCCACAATAACTTTGTAAAATGAAACTTTATTTAATTGGTCATCTCATCATGCTTCAGAATCCCAAAGATGCATTTTCGTGTATAAAATATTTTATTCAATTTTCACATTCCATTTGCAATCATTTATATACAGGGTATTTACTATAAGAAAAGAAAAAAAAAAAGAAAAGGGGAATAAAACGAACAAATAAAAAGGAAACACAACTCATCATTCACAACCCCACCTAACCCTTGCATCCTCCATACACCCCATCTACCCCCTCCAACTTTCCTTTCTCCCTCTAACACTCCCCTCCTACTTCCCTTTCCCCTCAAACCTTCCTTCTCCCCTTACTCCCCAGACACCCTCCTTACATACTCCTTACATTCCCCTTACTCCTTCCTTACTCCTCCCTCTTCCTTCCCTCTACCTCCCTCCTTGGTGTATGCCTTTATTCGAGTGTTGTTTGATCTGATAAAAGTAAAGTGAACCAAGGAAAATAATAATAATAATAATAATAATAATAATAAAAAAGAACCACCGTATATAAATACATTCTTGTTCTTATTAAAACTATATTAACACCCCCCACCCCACCCCCCACAATCCCCATCCCTAATCCTCCCGACTTCCCAGGGCCCACACCTGGCACTACCTTCTGTCTAAAATATCTTGTATACATATGGATTAAAAAATAAAAGTAATATATCAAAAAAAAAAAAAAAAAAAAAAGAAAAGCAGAGAAAGAGAAAAAAAAAAGGAAAAAAAGAAAAGAGAAAAGAAAGAAAAAAAAGAAAAAAAAGAAACCACTCTTTGCGTTGATCTCAGCCCCCCATCTTTATCTATGCTTAAATAGTATAAATCATTCTATCTATATTTTATTCTCATCTCTTACTTCTTTGCTATTTACCCCGACCTTCTGTAGGCTCTCCCGTTCCCTTCCTAAACCTTATGATCCCTTCCAATAAGATTTAAGCAACGTGGTTCATGCCATATATTCAAATATAACTTTACAGACAAGTAATCAAACTTTCACTTCTAGTAAAATTTAAACAACGTAAGTGATCTTTCTTTACCCCTTTTTCAAACAGTAATTCAAAATAATCTAACCAGATTTCCCCTTCTTAGTAAAGTTAAGCAGCGTAGATCAGATATTACTTTACACAGGAATCAATTTCTATCTTAAGATAATTCCAACCGACTTCCCCTTCTAATAGAATTTAAATAACTTAGTTCATTCCACATGTATTTTACCCTCATCCCCCACTTGTCTGATATTTACCACTATCAAATTTATACTACCATTTGTTTAAAATATAACTCAGAGCGATTTGTAGCATAAATCATTCCACATATTCCAATAATACTTTCAGCAAGAATCAGTTAACCTTCTATTTTAAGGTAGTCGCTTCTAACAAAGTTTAAACAACATAAATCATTCCGCATTCTTTTTACAGTTATCTTAAAATAATCCCAAGCGGCTTCTTATTCTAATAAGCTTTAAACAACATAAATTTTGCCCTCTTCCCTTGCTTGTCTGGTATTTACCTCAAATAACGTAGTTCATTCCACATGCATTTTACCCTCATCTCTTGCTTGTCTAATATTTACCACTATCAAATTTATACTAGCGTTTATTTGAAATGTAACTCAAAACTATTACAACCAACTTTCCCTTCAAATAAAAGTTAAATAGCATGGATCATATTCAAATAATACTTTCAGCAGGAGTCAGTTAACCTTCTATTTTAAAATAGTCCCATCTAACAAAGTTTAAACAACATAAATCATTCCGCATTCTTTTAACCACTATCAAATTTATGCTAACGTTACTTTAGAATCTAGCTCAAAGTAGTTTCACCCAGCTTTCCCTTCTGATAAAAATTAGTCCACTTTTTCTACCGGAGAGAGGTCTCAAACCCCCATTCAGTCCTCAACTTTAGGAAGTCTTTTGAAGTATCTAAATTCTCGATCTGCGTTCTTCTGCTTCTCCGAGGGAGGAGGGGCTACCCCCTCCATCTTGCAGCCGCATGGCCAGCCGTTTGCTTTCTCCTTCCGCTTGTCTCTCCTCTCTTCCAAGCGCATCAGGAAGTCCCGCCTTCAGAATCCTACAATAGAAATCTTGAGCCTCTGAAACAGAATTAAGACGAAATCTTTGATTCTCAAATGTAACCGTGATGCCGGCAGGGGCCTCCCATCTGTATCGAATCTGTTGACTCCTAAGCTCTTTAGTTAAAAAGGTGTAGTCCCTTCTTGCTTTCAACATCTGGGAAGGTATATTTTTGAAGACAATCACGTCCTGGTCATCAACTCGGAGACTGTTATTATGAAACTTTTGCACAATCGCGTTTCTAGATTCTTTGGTAGAGAAAGATGCATTTTCAAGAGGCAACTGGACTTTCTGCTTTTTCTTTGAAGACACTTCTTGGATGAGAAGCAAAACATTTTTGTTGAATTAACATTAACTAAAAAGGTTTTTAAATTGGATTTTGAATAAATGTGCAATTAATTGTTACAGTTTTGAATTTTACTGTTACCATCTTCCTTCTTTCGTGCAAACCGCCCAGTCACATGACCCCCCCAGCCATGCCCACCAAGCCATGCCCACAGAACCAGTAGTTCATTTCACTTGATTAAATCATAGTCTCTTAGCTTTCTACAAGCATTTTTAGCACATTGTCTTTTAACCTGTTTTAATAAAATAAATTAATATACTTGAATTTGCTGTTAATATATTTCCTCAAACAAGTAAGCTTACTTTTCTTTCCTTGGGAGGAAAGAAGATCCTGTCTAAAAAATGTGTCTGATCTATTTGTGATGGGAGGAGCTCTTGTTCTAGAATCAGCAACTCTCTTGCATTGGTTGGAAAAAGAAGGATATGGACCTCTCGGGATGACTGGCATATCAATGGGAGGACACGTAAGCTTCAGTGTTTAATTGATAATTTAATTGAAATAGATGGTAGCACCCAGCTGAACTTGTCTGATCATTAAAAAAAATCAAATCTAACTAGTACTAGAATGGAGATTACTTGGAAATTCCAGACTATAGACTAGATTGGAAAATTGCCAAAAAGAAGACTATTTAAAATCACTTTTGTATTGTAACAAAAAAAGTGAAAGGGTAACATATATGTTTATATATTATCACCAGAAGCTGATCTTCACTCAGGGGGGAACTTAATTCCTAATTGTACTTAGGTTCTTTTGTGTCATATTACACTAAATCGGAAATATCCACCTTTCATATTGAAAAATGTGTGAGGACTGGAGTGTTTTGTAGACTAATTCTAAACAAAGCAGTTAAGAGGTAAAGAACATATCTTTTTAAAAAACTATTTTTATGGGTCATTTGCAGTTCCACTGCCAGAGCCTGTAAGAACTATTGTTTTAGGTAATAGCAAGAAAAAAAATGAGTTTGACATGGGAAGGATAGATTCATAATTAGTATATTTTAATATAATTTTTCAAATTAAAGTGAATGTAATTTATACAGCATTGGTCTTTATCAAGGAAACATATTAAATTTTCAAATTGGCCAGTGATAACTGTCTTATTTAGCCTTAAGTTTACTATATTAATATTAATTATTATTATTATTAATTATAAGATTAGCCTTATTCAGCTTGTCTAACTATCCCTAAAATAAATGCATCATACAATGTTCTAAATTTAAATGAAATTACATTCATGTGTGACTTTATATAAACTTTCATATGGAACTCATTTAGTAAGGATATTTAGAAAGCAAATGTAAATCTTTGTACATTTAAGGAATACAAACTTCTTCAATAGTTTTATAATATTTACTTTATTTCATATACTTTCAAATAGCATCTTCTATATCTATTAATATCAATTCTGTTCACATCCTATTGCTTGGCTTTATATGAGATATGGTTAGCTGAAATTGAAAAATGAATTATGTGGCAATTTTATCAATTTATGAAAAATATTTCATATTTTGATTTGTACTCATGGAAAAAATTACCCCGTTTTTTTTTTTTTACAGATGGCATCATTAGCAGTATCTAATTGGCCTAAACCATTACCATTAGTTCCTTGTCTGTCCTGGTCTACAGCCTCTGGTGTTTTTACTACGGTATTACATTCTTATTTGGTATATAATTATGTAAATCCTTTGAAAATATTTCAGCTTGAAATATTAAAGTAGCCATATCTTTTTTTAGAATAATAGATACTTCATAACTGCTACAACCTGACTCCATTGCGTGTCCACCCAGCCAATTTGTTTAACTAGGTTGCTTTACTGTTGCAAAAAGATGCATGATATACATTACTATGTGTTGCTAAGTCCTTTTTTCAAAGGTTTTGCACATCCTAATGTATAAGGTCCATGTGTTTACACTTTGAATATTATCAGTGCTTTGTTATGACAAAAAACTAATCTACAATATTCTTTTAATTGTAACATAGAAATAAGTTCCCTTTTCTTATTATTATGACACCATTTCACAAAAGCTTTGATCTTTTTTTAAATGTTTAAAATCCCTGCCCAAATCCTTCATTTCAAATTGATTTGTTGCTTAGAAATCACATGAACTATTGACCCTTTTCTTTGTCATTGAAAAACATTTTCAGAGTGATGGAATTTAACAAATAAAACCCTGGTGTAATTAAAACTGGTTCTTAAATAGTGCGTATAATATATAACCTTTTAATTTCAGGGTGTATTGAGCAAGGCAGTGAATTGGCGGGAACTAGAGAAACAATATTATACTCAGAGTGTTTATGAAGAAGAAATAATTCAAATGCTTGAATATTGTGGAGTGAGTATAAATTATTTTTTAATGGTAACTGCTATACAATTTCTGGGAGCGGTTTAATTTTGTAACTGTAACTCCACTCCAATTTCTGGGACCTGTTTTAATGCAATAGTAGATAAAAAATTTAACACAATGTTATTATAACACAATTTTTGTATTAATCTTCTGAGAAATTCTTTTTCATTTATGTGTAACAACCATCCAAATAGGTTTTCTTAATCCTTGAAAATCTCTTGAGATGTTTTAGCTACAATTTTTTTTTAATTTAGAAAAGAAGTATATATATTTTATAGAATAACTATTTAGAGAATTATCATACCAAAGATAATTTCTGTGTGCATTATTGAAATTGTTAAACCTTTGAAATCTCTTTAGTAAAATAAATAGTAAAGCGAGTAATTTGCACATTAAAATGGTGTTGGAGAAAACCACTTGAAAATTCTCAGTTCTTTTCTGATAGAAGGGGTGGGATTGGGGGAAAATTTTTGGCTAATAGTCTGATTGCTGCCTTCTGGGCCAGCTAATTTTCAAAACATCTGCAAAGGCAATCCCACACTCAGAACATGAAAGTTAATCCAATTACAAAGTTATCAATACATGACTCCCTTTCAGTAGGCAGATGTGTATTTGAAAATTTATCACCACATTCTCAATACGTTTAGAAAAAACTAAATGACTGATATGAGTTACCAACATTTCTCATAATATATGGCTGGGAGAATGCTTCAGGGTTGTGTCTCGAATCCATTAATCTGTAGCAAACTTCTGATGGCTTCTTTTTCCTCAGTTTATTTTAAGAGGTAATCAAATAGATTGGCAGTATGGGGACATTTCCATATATATTAGAATGATAGCAATTTATCATAATTTATCAGTAATTTTATGGTATTGTTTTGTATTTATATATTTTGATAGGTCATTCACAATAGAAAGTAAATTGTTTTTAATAAAAGTAAGAAGACTAGAATGAATAGGAGAACATTAATGCTTATATTTCTTTTTTAAAAATATGCTTTGAGTTTTATTTCAAAATAAAAATGTAAGCTACAAATTTAATAAATAAATATCCATATAAACTTTTGGACATGTGTTCAGTTGAAATAGACAAAGACTCATATCAAATTATCTACCGTATATACTCGAGTATAGGCCGACCTGAATATAAGCCGAGGCACCTAATTTTACCACAAAAAACTGGAAAAGTTATTGACTCGAGTATAAGCCTAGGGTGGGAAATGCAGCAGCTACCGGTAAATTTCAAAAATAAAAATAGATACCAATAATGTTTTTGAATATTTATTTCAAAGAAAAACAGTAAACTAGCGGTGTATTCAATGAAATACTTCACTCACCTCATGATGCTGATGTCCCGCTGTGATGATGATGTCCCGTGCAGCCGCGGGAGCGATGTCCCGCCTCCTATGACACACGGCACAGTGATTCCTATCATTGGATCACTGTACCAGAGGAGGTGGGACATCGCTATGTGGCTGCTTGCCATAACAAGGAGGAGGTGGGACATCGTTGCAGAGCGGCAGGAGGGGGAGGAAGGGGAATCGTAAGACAGCCCTGCATTACATTAGAACGTGAGGAGGGGGGATGGTGCGGTGCGCACTGCGCGGCAAACTGACACAGAGGGAGGGGAAACTCACAGGGGCACTGGGCCATTCACGAGTGTCACCCAGCGGCATGGCCCCGCCCCTTTTTCTCCTCCATTTCGGGCAAATTTTTCACTGACTCGAGTATAAGCCGAGGCGGCTTTTTTCAGCCCAAAAAGTGGGCTGAAAAACTAGGCTTATACTCGAGTATATACAGTAATTCAAAAGATCAATTTGTTTTTACATATTTTAAAACATCAAGATATAGGTTTGATTGAAAAGAGTACATTGAAAAATATGCCAAAGTGCTTCAATTTAATAAATATTTCTATTCAGACAGATTCATTCAAGATGGGACAAGACTTTGTTAAAGATTCTCCAAACAGTGTGGACAGCTTGAGTTGTCTGGATCTCAACTCTGGTATTCTGCACCTAGATATCGGAAACAAAGTTCCTTCTTCAGAAGTGGGTGACTGCCTTAGTCCTAATAAAAACAATCTAAGCTCCTCAACGGAAGAATTGTTGGTGCAAGATGCACCCAAAATGCAGTGCATAAACCAGACATTTTCAACCAGCACCAATAGTGCTAACTTTTCCAGTGAACAAAATCACCTGATAAGTGGAAAAAATGACAGTTTACAAAGGGAATCATTACGATTTATGAAAGGAGTAATGGATGAATGTACCCATGTTGCTAACTTTTCAGGTACATGTTAATTTTAGAGTATTTCAGATTTTTATGCTATTAATTTATAATCCTATTTAATAATTCTCTATCTCTGAGCACTGTTTATAATTTTTATTACACTTTTTTTCTGTTGTCTTTTCCATATGTATACACCTTCTACATTTGAATTTGCTCTTATGCCCTTCATATTTATTTCTAGCAAAAGTAGACATCTTTCTACACACCAGTGTACGTGACATCAGACATACACACACACACACACACACACACATCTATACAGTTGCAAGAAAAAGTATGTGAACCCCTTGGGATTACGTGGGGTTTTGCATAAATTGGTCATAAAATGTGCTCTGAACTTCATCTAAGTCACAACAATAGAAAAACACAGTCTGCTGAACATAATACTACATAAACATAGATGTTGCCATGGTTTAATTGAATATAATATGTAAACATTCACAGTGCAGGGAGGAAAAAGTATGTGAACCGTTAGACTTAATAACTGGTTGACCCTCCTTTGGCAGCAATACCTCAACCAAACGTTTCCTGTAGTTGCAGATCAGAACTGCACAATGATCTGGAGTAATTTTGGACCACTCCTCTTCACAAAAATGTTTCAGTGTAGCAATATTCTTGGAATGTCTGGTGTGAATCGCTCTCTTAAGGTCATGCCACAGCATTTCAATCGGGTTGAGGTCAGGACTCTGACTGGGCCACTCCAGAAGGCGTATTCTGTACTGTTGAAGCCAATTTTTTGTTGAATTACTTGTATGCTTTGGGTCATTGTCCTGTTGTATCACCCATCCTCTGCGGGGCTTCAGTTGGTGGACAGATGGTCGTACGTTTTCCTGCAAAATATCTTGATAAACCCTGGAGTTCATTGTCCCATCAATGACAACAATCCATCCAGGCCCTGAGGCAGCAAAGCAGCCCCACACCATGATGCTCCCTCCGCCATGTTTTACAGTGGGGATGAGGTTTTGATGTTGGTGTGCTATGCCTTTTTTTCTCCACACATAGTGTTGTGTGTTTTTCCCAAACAACTCAATTTTGGTTTCATCTGTCCACAGTATATTTTGCCAGAAGTGCTGTGGAACATCCAGGTGCTCTTTTGCAAACTTCAAACAAGCTGCAATATTTTTTTTGGACAGCAATGGCTTCCTCCGTGGTGTCCTCCCATGTACTCAATTCTTGTTTAATGTTTTCCTTATTGTAGATGTGTCAACAAAAATGTTAGCATGTGCCAGAGATTTCTGTAGGTCTTTAGCTGACACTCTAGGATTCTTCTTTACCTCATGAAGCATTCTGCGCTGTGCTCTTGCAGTCATTTTTACAGGACGACCACGCCTAGGGAGAGTAGCAACAGTGCTAAACTTTCTCCATTTGTAGACAGTCTGTCTTACCATGGACACATGAACATCAAGGCTTTTGGAGATACTTTTGTAACCCTTTCCAGTTTCATGCAAGTCAACAATTCTTTTTTGTAATAATTTTTTTTTATTTTTTTGTTACATAAAGAACACATGCCCACAACAGTGGGGGGAAAAAATCAAAACACACACACACACAAAAAAAAAAAAAAAAAGGCAGAGAAAAAAAAACAAAAAAAAACCACAACAAGTATATGTTATAAAAAAGTATATCAGCTGGTTACAACATGTTTTTGTGCATCTCTTCCATTAATTCATATTAATTCAAATATCTTAACTCAAATGTTTACTATATTAACATCATCATACCTCCACTTTTAGTTGACTACAGTTGTTTAAACATCCTTCATCCTTAACTATGCCAAAGATTTAATCCATAACCACATGCTAGCATTTCATTTACTTGTTTATAAAATCCTCCATTAACATCAACTCCTCATATCCTGTTTTAGCTAAACATCCATAATATTTAATACCAAAAATTCCATCCTCCATGTATATAGTTTATTATCATTCTCCTTTCTTTATGTAATTATATCGTATAACATAGCATTTTCCCCATATTAGTTAAGATTTAACTGTATATAGTTTTATTTTATTTTTTAATAGTAATAATTATTGTGATTAATAACCTTTATACATGGTCCAAAAATATTTCTAACCTTCCCTTCTCATATCCAATTATTATTTATCATATCAACTCCACATTATATACATTACTATCATTATCAATTATTATTCAACTATATCTATTACAAATGAATTTAATTAGGTTTAGCTAGTTTTGAATTGTATTCTTCCATCTATCAGCCTGTCTCTCTCCAGTAACAAAACCTCCTTAATCCTGTTGCCATTCGTGGGTCGAGTTCTCCAAACGTCTTTATGAGCAAGTCCATACAAAAAAATCTTTGTACCTTTTTGCTTATGGTGCCTCTCATATAATGCTGCCATCCTCCGTTTGTTTCCTTTTTCAGCTTGTCTTTAATTCTCAGTGGCGGTATCAAAAGTTTTGCAGATGATATTTCATAAAGTATAAATTCTTTAATGCTTCTCACTCCTCCTACGCTCTGTCTTTCGAAGTAAATCTTCTGTGTGGCTGCCCCCCCTTCAGACATTCCATCTTTTTCTCTCTCAGAGGTAAACCAGTTGCCCGGAATGTCAGCAAGTTGAAAATCTTCATCTCTGACATCCTTCGTTTGTATTTCAAGAACATTCAACATTCTGATATACTTTTTCCTCCTGCGCTGTGAATGACATGTTATGTTCAATTAAACCATTGCAACATCTAATGTTTGTGTAGTATTATTTTCAGCAGACTATGTTTTTCTATTGTTGTGACTTAGATGAAGTTCAGAGCACATTTTATGACCAATTCATGCAAAACTCCACATAATCCCAAGGGGTTCACATACTTTTTCTTGCAACTGTATATATATAATATATAATATATATATATATATATATATATATATATATATATATATATATATATATATATATATATATATATATATATATATATATATATATGTTTCTTTGAACTGCTAACTATATAATATAGTAATCTGCATTACAATGCAAAATGTAAAGTAATTATATTTATGTACATTTACATTGATATAGTCTGAAGAAAAAACCAGAGCATAATTAGTTTTTATATATACTAGGCTTTGACCACAATTAAGATTTCTTTTAAATAAGATTAAATGTAGGATGAATTTCAGCTTTGCAATTTTATTAAATAATTAAACCATTTGGAAGATTTGAAAAAACAAATGCAGAGTTTGGGAAAAGATAATACTGAGTAGATAATATCCCTGGAAGTGAAGTTAGGGCCTATTAGTTCCACTGATGCAAAGCTGAGATCACCAATGTTTTGCTTTCAGATTTGAGTAGCAAAATGTTAACAGAGCTATGCAACTGATTTTACAGTGTATGGAAATGATATAACACATTTTTTTCTACAACATGGCATTTGAATGACATGTGTACCATACTTCAAAAAACAAGAGATAGGACAACCTCAAAACTATATTTGATTCATGCTTGATTATATTTAATTATTACATAAATGTAATATCATTAATATTGCATGTGAAATTATAATTGAATAGATTAGGGCAGTTTGTAGGGTCTCTGCTTCACTATTGGCCCCATTCTAATACTTTATGGAATATAAAGACTTATTTCTGCAGTAGGAAGAAAACTGGTTTAATTTAAGTAATTTTAGTGTTAGAAACTTTTCTGATTCACACTTTCTAATACTACTATATACAAATCTAAGCTTTATGCAGTTATTAAGATTATATTGCCACCTGTTGGTGTACTTATGAGTGTTCATTGAATTATTTTGTAATGCAACAAACATTTCTAACGTTATATTAAATCTAAAGTTAATAAATTTTTCTTCAAATAAATGGTTGTTCTCAGTTCCAGTTGACCCCACACTGATTATAGTTGTCCAAGCTAAGGAAGATGCCTATATTCCAAGAACTGGAGTGCGTAGCCTTCAAGAAATTTGGCCAGGATGTGAAGTCCGATACTTGAATGGAGGTCATGTTAGTGCTTATCTCTTCAAACAAGGATTGTTCAGGTTAGTAATTCAGAGTAAGCACTGAAAATCAAGTCTAGCTGCTGCTTAAATAATTTAAATTATTTGTATACTGCTTATTTAAACATTCAAAATCAGTTTAGCACAATTAATTACAAAATAAACTCCACAGAGCATTAATAGCTCTAATCGTACAGTAATAACATTACTATACTTTTTTAAATACTTTATACAGATATGTGTAGAGACTTTTGATGCTACAAAGTATATGCCATAAACACAAAGCCGCCTTCCATTCCCATGAACTGGCAATCTGTAAGTCATTATGCAGAAAGTAGGATATCCCCAAGGATCAATAAGGTGTAAAAGGAGATATAATTGAAAATGAACTTTTAGGTTTTAGTTTCTACTAGATAATTCATCACCCATTGAGTCATCAGAGATATTTCCATATCAGATTTCTCGATGGATTCAACAGTGGCAGAGCTCATAATGTATTTGGAAAGATTCTTAAAAACTCTGGGAGACAATCAAAGATGTATCTGCTTGAAAGCAATCCATGTCAAATATCTTAACAACACAGTCAAGCATCATCAATTGACCATAGGAAATGTTTTATGACATTCTACAGTTAGTTTCAGGGGTAAGGCTCACTTGGGTACTTAATATTAAGGTGCATAAACCATTTTGCAAGTAGAATTATAATTTGTCCATGAAAATTGATAATGAACCATGAAGTTATAGTTTATAGTGTCAGCATTCAAGTTGAATTTTTAAAATAATAAAGCTTTATAGAAATCATTTTCTAAATTATATTAGTACAATCTTTTTTTCTTTTAGGCAAGCCATATATGATGCATTTGAACGTTTTGTTCAGAAATATTTGGCATAGTCATCTTCTGTTGAATTGTTCCACGTACTTTCATTTTCTTGTGTGGATCCATTCCCATGAACTGGCAATCTGTAAGTCATTGAATAGAACAAACCTAACAAGATTGTAATCAAATGTAACTTTTTAAAGTTAGATTTGTGGTGCTAAAGTGATTTTAGCAAAATTTGTTAATATTGGTGTCTTACATCTGCAAAATATGCTTTGATTAAAAATAAATATGATTTGGAAAGTTTATACATCCACAGAAGACAGACCAATTCAATATTGACAATTCTTTAAATTTCAACTTGCACACTTCTTTTTGTTTTACTATATTATAAAGAGCCAAAGAATTAGGAGTATTGTGTTACAGCAATTTAATACTAGTTCCTAAAAGGAAAAATAATAATATAAATTAGGCTGAATCTTTGCGCATGTGCTATGGAAGATGGCTGCCTGAGCTTGTCGCTCAGGTTGGAAGAGAGACAAAATAGCCTAGACTGAGCCTCCGCCGATCACCAGACCTTTGAAAAGGGAGAACTGGGGTGAGAGGAATCTAAGACATCCTGGAGGGTTGCTTGTTTGGAGAGACGTTTTTCAGGTGGCTTAGGACGGGCTTCGGCGGTGTCGGACGGCGTTGGACGGCCTTTGGGCGGTGCCCCCCCCTCCGCGGATGGCGGTTCCTAGCTAGCGGAGCAGCGTTTTTGCCTGCGTTTCGCCGGGAAGGGCGGCGTTTTCACCTGGAGGGGGACCGCTCTGGTGGCTTCGGATAGTCCCTGGTGGTGCTGGGCAGTGGCGAGCGGCTGTTATGCAGCGCCCGCCTCCTCGCTGCATGGTCAACGGCGGCGTTTTCTTCAGCGATTCTAGCGGCGGCACTGACTTCCGACCCTGTCCGCTCGTTGTGGTAAGCCTCTGGGAGTTTTTCTTGATTGCCATTGCCCCGGAGAGGAGGTTGCCGAGCTGGGCTGTTGCCAGAGTTGGACGAATCGGGCGGCTGGCCTCCCATCGCCGCCGCAGCCTTTGGGGTGTCCCCCCTTCCCTGCTTGGCTCGGCCTCTCGTCAACGCTGCAGCGTTTTTGGCCTTATCGGCATTTCGGCCTTACTTTGGAGACCTTAGGGGACTTGGGAGGCCTGTGAGAACTGTGAGAACTGGCGCTTTTGGCGAATGGGAGAGAACTTCTGGACTGCGTTATCAACATTGGCCTAACGAGAGGATGGTTGGCCCAGATGGTGCCGAAGACGGTCGAGCGCCTGGCGTTGGCTGCCATTGCGGCCTTCGCGAGCCTTCCCCCCCCCCCGGCAGCTTATTACGTCTGGGAGAGCTCTTGGAACCTGCGGGGTCTCCCCTTTCTGCCTCTTTCTGTGGCTGGGGAGAGCCTTTTGTGACTGGAGAGGGCCTTCTCTCCTTACCACCTATGCTATCTGGTTCCCCCTGTCCACGCTCATAGATTTGGACCCTTGGACTCCCAGCTTTGCAACCGTATTCCCGGGCCACGATTATCACCGCCCTCCACCATCTCAGGAACCCGATCTCTGCCACCTGGACTTTTACTCCCCTTTCACCACTCTACCACAAACTTTGTATGAACTTTGCACATTTTAACAGCCGCGCATTTTTTTTCTCTTTGTATGGGGTATGTATGTGATATGTATGTGATGGATGGTTGATGTTTGTACCCACTTTTATGAATCTTTATTATCATTGTACCCTGTAATTTTAAATTGACATATGGGGATTGTATGAGTGAGCGACTGTGTATGTATGAAAGGACTGGGAGTACAGCCGGGTGCCTCCTCCACTGAGTGCTATTGCAGAAGTGGTAGGGGGCCCAGGCCTACCTCCCGTCCTAGAATGACTGAGATAAATGGCCTGCCGGAGAGAGCGGAGGCCACGGGAGGGGAAATGGGGTCCACGGATATGGGAGTGGGCCAGAACATTACGGTCATGACGGGGAGGGGCAGGTATGACGGGAACTTCAGGGCTAGCCATTACCGGGGAAGGAGGGTCCGCTACGTCACAGCGATCCCTCCTTCCGGCCCTGTTAGTTCCACTCCAGGACCAGATGGCGAGAGTGGTCAGGGCCCTGGTCTCAGGCTGTTGTTGCTAAATGCCAGGTCTGTGGTTCACAAGGCTCCCCTCGTCCAGGACCTAATATTAGACGAGGGGGCAGACCTGGCATGTATTACTGAAACCTGGCTGGGCCCGGAGGGAGTCCCCCTCACTGAAATGTGTCCAGAAGGGTTTCAGGTGCTCCATCAGCCGCGACCCCAGGTAAGGGGTGGGGGAGTGGCTGTCATCATCCGAGGGTCATTAGTTCCTCGTAGGATCCCTGCTCCGGAGCTTGTCGGGGGTGAGTCCTTGTTGGTGAAGTTGGACCTTGAGGGTCAAGTGGGTTTGTTGCTAAGGTATCTTCCTCCCAACAGCGTTGCAACAGCCCTCCCCTCGCTCCTCGAATCAGTAGCCGAGCTGGCGGTAGAGTTCCCCAGGCTTATGGTGCTGGGGGATTTCAACCTGCCTTCGCTCGGTGAACGCTCTGATGGGGTGCAGGAGTTCATGGCTTCCATGACAGCCATGGACTTGACCCAAGTAATCCGGGGTCCGACTCACTCAGCAGGTCATACACTTGACCTCGTATTCCTCTCAGAGCAGTGGAGACATGATCTAGATTTGAGGGGCATTAAGATCTTGCCCTTGTCATGGTCTGATCACTTCCTACTGAGGCTTGACTTTCGGAAACCAATCGTCCACTGTAGGGAGGAGGAACCGATTAGGTGGTTCCGCCCCAGGTGCCTGATGGACCCTATGGGATTTCAGACGGCGCTTGGAAAAATACCTGACGCTCTCGTCCACAGTCCGGTAGAGTCCTTAGTCGCTGCTTGGAATGCAGCAGCGGCGGGGGTTCTAAACCGGATTGCACCTTTACAGCCTCTCCGAAGTAGTGGATCCAGGAGGGCTCCTTGGTTCTCCGAGGAACTCTGGGAGGTGAAGCGCCAAAAGAGACGCCTAGAGCGCCGCTGGAGGGCCAGTAACTCTGAATCAGACCGAGCACTGATGAGAGCCTTTATCAGGACCTATCTCGTGGCAATACGGACGGCGAAATGTGTGCATTTTGCCACTCTTATTGCATCCACTGAATTGCGCCCAGCCGCCTTGTTTAGAATAGCCCGCTCCCTCTTGAAAGGGAGGGACACGGATGACCCTTTACAGGGTAGAGCTGAGGAATTTATTCAGTTTCTAATGGATAAAGTCGCTCGGATTCGGACAGATCTGGACTCCAATTGCACGGTACCAGCCGAGGTACCGGGGGAAAGTCTTGAGCGGATTTCTTGGAGCGAGTTTCAACTTGTCGCTCCTGAGGAAGTGGACAAGGCCATGAGAGCGGTGAGTGCCTCCACCTGTATATTGGACCTGTGACCCTCCTGGCTGGTCTCGACCAGCAGGGGGGTGACACGCGGCTGGATCCAGACGATAGTTAACACCTCTCTCTGGGAGGGATCCTTCCTGCACCTCCTAAAGGATGCGGTGGTGAGACCCCTCCTGAAGAAGCCTTCTCTGGATCCAGCCATTTTGAGTAACTATCGTCCGGTCTCCAACCTCCCCTTTGTAGGGAAGGTTGTTGAGAAAGTGGTGGCCTTTCAACTCCGGCGGTCCTTGGATGAAACCGATTATCTGGATTCCTTTCAGTCCGGTTTCAGGCCTGGTTACAGCACGGAAACTGCTTTGGTCGCGCTGATCGATGAACTCTGGCGAGCCAGGGATAAGGGTCACTCCTCTATCCTAGTGCTTCTTGACCTCTCAGCGGCCTTTGATACCATCGACCATGGTATCCTTCTGCAACGGTTGCAGGAGGTGGGAGTGGGAGGCACCATTCTTCGGTGGTTCTCCTCCTACCTCTCGGACAGGTCGCAGTCAGTGTTGGTCGGAGGGCAGAGATCGACCCCTAGACCCCTCAATTATGGGGTGCTGCAGGGTTCGATCCTGTTCCCCCCTCCTATTTAACATCTACATGAAGCCGCTGGGTGAGATCATACACCGGCACAGGATTAAATATCTTCAATATGCGGACGATACACAATTGTATCTGTCCACCCCGTGCTAACTCAGTGAAGCGGTAGAAGTGATGTGCCAGTCCCTGGAGGCTGTGAGGGTCTGGATGGGAGCGAACAAGCTTGCACTCAATCCCGACAAGACTGAGTGACTATTGATGCTCCCTCCCAAGGATGGTCCAGCTATTTCATCTCTTAGCCTGGGGGGTGAAATTATATGCCCCTCAGGGTTCGCAATTTGGGAGTCCTCCTGGATCTGCAGCTGACACTAGAACATCATCTGTCGGCTATGACCAGGGGGGCCTTTGCCCAGGTTCGCCTGGTGCACCAATTGCGACCCTATCTGGACCGGGAGGCCCTTCAGATAGTCTCTCACGCCCTCGTCACCTCAAGACTGGATTACTGTAAAGCGCTCTACATGGGGCTGCCCCTGAAGAGTGTTCGAAGACTTCAGCTTGTCCAGAATGCAGCCGCGCGAGCGATTATGGGTGCACCTAGGTACACCCATGTTACACCTATCCTCCGCGAGCTGCACTGGCTTCCCATTGGTCTCCGGACGCGCTTCAAGGTGCTAGTCGTTACTTTTAAAGCCCTACATGGTATCGGACCTGGCTACCTGAGAGACCGCCTCCTGCCAGTTACCTCCCAGAGACCTATTAGATCGCACAGACTAGGCCTCCTCCGGATTCCATCTGCCGGCCAATGTCAGCTGGCGATCCCGAGGGAGGGCCTTCTCTGTGGCTGCTCCGGCCCTATGGAATGATCTCCCCATTGAGATCCAGACCCTCACTACCCTTCCGCAAAGCGACCAAGACCTGGCTGTTCCGACAGGCCTGGGGCTGTTGAATTATCCAGCCCTATCTTATGTTATGAATGTTGTTGAATTTTTAACTGTTGTTTTTTTATTTTTATATCCCCCTTTCCCTTCTCATTTGTAAGCCGCCCTGAGTCTTCTGAGAGTGGGCAGCATACAAGTTAAGAGCCGAGGTGGCGCAGTGGTTAAATGCAGCACTGCAGGCTACTTCAGCTGACTGCAGTTCGGCTGTTCAAATCTCACCGGCTCAGGGTTGACTCAGCCTTCCATCCTTCCGAGGTGGGTGAAATGAGGACCCGGATTGTTGTTGGGGGCGATATGCTGACTCTGTAAACCGCTTAGAGAGGGCTGAAAGCCCTATGAAGCGGTATATAAGTCTAACTGCTATTGCTATTAAATAAATAAATAAATAAATAAATAAATAAATAAATAATATATTAAAAGTCCCCATCCCAATCTCTTAAACTATTCTATATTGTACTTTGAATTATGATCATGTACAAGAGTTGATTTTTTTCTATTTTAGCTTGATGAGTAAATTTAGTGCACTTAACTAGTTTTCCTGTAATCCATTTCTTGTTTTATTACTATATTCATTTAACATAAATGATAGCCATAATCTGTGCCTTAAAAAGACAAAGAAAAGATGTGCATCTTCTTGAACCATAAGAATTGGAATAAAGATTGGAGTTTCTATAAATGTTGCATGTATGAAGTTTTAACAAATAGTTTCTTGAATATATTTTTAAACTACATATTGCACTAATATAAGAGATTATGCTACAGTTCCTTGTTTCTATTGCTCTATACAATTTTGCAGTGATTTTCTTACAAAAATTCAAAATCATTTCATTGCATAATATTGCTTTTGCAAAACCTTAAGTACTTTTTAAAATTGAATTTTAAAGTTAAATGTATTGATAACCATTGCAACCTTACCCTATGCAAGAGGACCTATCGTACCTCACTTTCATTACCATTTAGACTACTATGTGCTTTATACGAAGCTCACCTTAAAAGATGACCAGAAAATTGCAACTGTTCCAGAATGCAACATGCATGCTTATTGGCTGTCAACACCAGGAACATAAGTCCAATTTTGTGAGTCCTGCATTGGGTAGAATTTAAGGTGTATTCACCTATACTGTATTTTTCAGAGTATAAGGCACACTTTTTTCCCTCAAAAAAGAGGTTGAAAATCTGGGTGTGTCTTATACACTGAATACAGCATTTTTGGCCTCCCGAAACCCTGCCCCTTTGCAAAAATGGCTGTGCATAGCCTTTAGGAGGCTTCCAGAGTGCTTCTGGGGCTGGGGAGGGCAAAAATGAGTGAAAAATGGGCTTTTTTTGCTCGTTTGTGCCGCGCCCCCCCCCAGCCCCCGGGAGCACTTTACAAGCCTCCTAAAGACTGCATGCCCCTTTTTTTGACAAAAAAACGGGCCATTTTTGGGAGGTCTGCAGAGTTCAAAAACTTTTTTTAAATTTGCCTCTTCAAAATTTTGGTGTGTCTTATACTCCGAAAAATATGGTACTGGAATCTTAAATTCCTTACATCCTTTAATCATAAATGACTTTTGGTCCCATACTTCCAAGAGAAGGGACAAGTCAAAGCTAGAAGAACATATTGTTCATTTTACATGTTTTGTCATATAAAATGGAAGTTGCTGAGAGTTATTAGAAGAGCATAACTGCAGGGACTCCAGGCAGTCATAAATGTCAACCCTGAGTTGAAGACACCTCCCCCCACAAAAGCAAAAGGTGTAACATTAAATAAAAGGGATTAAGGTAAAAATTAAGTTTTCTGCTTCAAGTAAAACTACTGTATATACTATTGTTGCTTTTAGCAAGCATTGGGAGAGGGGGTTGAGAAATTTAATATTGATTTAATTGTGGAAATCTTGCCAAATATTCTGGTTATTGTAATGCTCTTAAAAGTATTACTTTCACTCATTCAAAGCACTAGTACCAGTGCATTCTGATTAGACTAAAAGTCTTTACATGCCATCTGCTACAGAATGTAAGCCACCAAAACTCTTCATAGTAATAAACATGTCAGTGTTCCAAATATGCAGAATTAAATCAGAGTCCAAGGCAGAGCTATCCTTAAGTTCCAATTTAATAAGACAGACATGTTGGCAACCATCTATGGAATCCCAAATCTAAAAACTTCCTGGGATTCCACCCAGTTGAAAGTTCATGATCTTATCCCCACACCCATAAATCCATCACATGGTCCAATTTTCTTCGGCCACGCTGGCATCGCCACCCAGCTGGTCCTGGTCAGGTGCAGAGGTGTGGAGACAAAAGATGACCTTGGCTTCTAGAAAGGAATGACAACAACACATTCCACAATTCTACTCCTTTCTATTCCCCCTCCAAACTACTACACTAATGAAACAGCATAATTAAATAATAGAAAGAGTGGCAGGCCAAAGATCCTAAAAGGAACATAACTACAGGTCTGACAGGCAGCCTCTCCTCAGAAGAAAAACGTTTCCTGAAAAGAGAATAACATAAAAGTTAACACAATTAACCACTTCTCCCCCCCCTTCCCCAGGGGGACTCTTTGGCTTATTGGGAAATTTCTCATGGAATTGTTTTACAAACGTCTCCACTTTTAGGTTCCAGCTTCTCACCCAAGTAGCTTCAGACAAAGGGTAACCCAACGCACTAATTACTGTAAGCGACCCCTATTCAGCCTGGAGTCTACAATATTTTCCACCTCAAATTGTATTTCACCTTTTATCACTACAGGTGGAGGGAAAGCTTGGGTTGATGGTCTTATGCTAGACCCAATTACTGGTTTCAACAAGCTACAATGAAATTCTGGGCCAATTTCCCCTAGACTTCTGGGTAGACTGAGTTGAACTGTAACTGGGTTAACTATCTTCACTATTGAGAATGGACCTAGAAATTTTGGACCAAATTCTTTGCTAGGCATTCTTAAACTTATGTATTTGGTAGATACAAAAACTTTGTCCCCCACACGGAAGGGGGTTTGGAGCGAGCGATGTTTATCAGCTTGCTTCTTGTAGGCTTCTGCCGCATCTGCTAGAGCTTTCTTTGTATTCTCCCATCCTTTCTTTAGCGTGTCCATCCATTCATTCAAAGACATGGAGGAGGGAGGTCCTCAAGGCAAGTCAGTCATGGCAACAAATTCCATGCCACTGGTAATCTGGAAAGGAGTTAATTCAGTGCTGCTGTGGACCGCGTCGTTGTACGCCACTTCAGTGAAGGGTAGCAAGTCTGACCAGTTGTCTTGCTGATAATTCACATAACACTGGATGTATTGTTCCACCAACGCATTGGCTCTCTCCGCTGCGCAGTTCATGCTGGGATGAACCTCTGAGCTCAGTTCTTGTGTGGACCCAATGGATCTCAGGACCTCTCTCCAGAACTTGGCTGTGAACTGGCCTCTGCGGTCTGAAATGATCCTCTTGGGCAATCCGTGCAGCCGATAAATGTGTTTCACAAACATTTTCGCTAATTTATTTGCAGACAGCAACCCTGAGCAAACAATGAAGTGTGACTTGGAAACCAAGTCAATAACTGTCCAGATTACTCTGTTCCTACTGCTGTCTGGGAGTTCAACGATGAAGTTCATTGCAACCTCTTCCCATGGTCGGTTAGGGCTAGCCACTCTTTGTAGCAGTCCAGGGGACTTCTCCGGCAGTGGTTTCATCGTTGCGCAAGTAGCACAGCTTTTTACATAATCTTCCACCTCTGATTCCATCTTTGGCCACCAAAATTGACGCCTGGCGAGGTGGGGCGTTTTTAGGAATCCAAAGTGTCCTCCTAGTTCAGCCTCATGGGTTCGCTGTAGAACTTCCAGCCTCAACTCCATGGAGATGTACAGTTTGGACCCCTTCCAAGCCAATCCATTTTCCATCGTTAGGATTTCCTGGTTATTGTTGAGCCACTGGTCTGTTGGGAGCACCAATTTCATAGCTGTCCTCAGCTTATCCTGGCTTCAGTTACTGTCGTACTGCGGTTTTCTTGACAAAACATCCCCCAACAAGGTTTTTGGTACTTGTTGGACCCCTGGGGTTTTTGTCTCTGCTGCAGGTGCTTCAGGTTCTGGGCTCTTGGGTTCAATCATCCCTGGCTGGCCCTTTTCCTCCACTGGTGGTAGCAGTCCAAATGCAATAATTAGTTTCCTACTGCCATCTTCCCACTTCCCACTTTATCGTAGGCTTCCACATGTCAAGCCATGCAAGTCCCAAGATTATTTTCTCCAGCATCTCTGGAGCCACAATGAATCCAGTTCAGTTATTAGCGTGGTTGGGGCCCCTCCAATTAGCGTTCTATCTACCTGCTCAACCCGAATGGGACAGGCTAGAGGTATTGTGCGTATGCCCAGTTGCTTGACAATCGACATACTGATTAAGCATCGAGTGCAACCGGTGTCCACAACTGCTTCAACTTCCCTTTTCACACCCGTCTCAGGTACTTAGAGGTTGACTTGGAAGGCAAAGGGGCGGATGGGTGCATTCACCATTGGGTCATCTTCAGCATTTTCCTCCTCCAAGGCCTCCCCATTGGTAGGACACTTCATCACCATAGGTTGAGGATCCTCTTCCAGAGGTTGTTTGCTCTTTTCCTCCTCCGAGGCCTCCCCCTTTGTAGGACTCTTCGTCACCTTAAGTTGGGGGTCCTCTTCCAGAGGTTATTGGCCCAGATTACTCTTTTCTGGTGGCATTTGGGGCCTTCTCTTTACCGCTGTGGCAGTTGGCGCACACGTTTGTGGCATTGGGGCTGGAGCCAAGCGTTCTGATGCTCTGTGGTCAAGTTGACAGCAACGGTGGCATTTTATTGGCCCCCATGAGGAAAGGAACCTAGTTACATCTTAGGAACTGCCTCATCACATTGTTCTGCTATCCATCCTGTAGCTTCCCCCTTGGTAATCCCTTCTTCCATTGTCGAGAACCTTTCTCTGTAGGAAGGTGAGGTAAGAACCTGTTGGGGCATTGCAGGTGCACATTGTCCCGCCATCCATCCTTGCAGCCTTCCCCTCATTCATCCCTTCTTCCATTGTTGAGAACTCTTCTCTGTAGGAAGGTGGGGTAAGAACCTGTTGGGACATTGCAGGTGACACTGGATTCTGCCACGGTGCCATCTACTGGGGGAGGTCAGGTGCCCACTCACATCCCTTCCATCCATGACCTGGGGTTAAGACCCATCCCGGGGTTGCCTGATTCACAGGTTGCAGTTCAACCAACGATGGCTGGCAGCGAGAGATTGTATACCAAGGAACCCTCTGCTGGCTTGGAGGATTTCCCCATGCTGATGGCTTCGCAGGTGCCCATTGGCATCTTTTCCATCCATACTCTGGGAAGAAAGCCAAATTTGGTGGTGCTTCATTCACAAGCTGCAGCCCAATTTCCAGTGGCTGGCAAGTGAAAGATGCTGGCCAAATCCCTTCTTGCTGGCTGGGTTGAATTTCCCATTTTGATAGGGAATCTCTTCAACTCAGTTGCAGGGTAATGGGTCATTTCATTTATCGCTGTTTGGAAGAAGTCAAAATCTCCACTCCAGTTTTTTTTCCCCAAACCTTGGCTGGGGGAAGGAGGGGGAGCATGCACTCATGTTTAGATGCTCAAGTTGATCTGGGACTTTCAAACGTCTTGTCACTTCCAGCTGTGTGCAGAATCTTTCCCCCACTGCATTCCTCCAGATGCTATAAATCTTCAAACAGAACCTCCTATGCACACCGAGGCTTCGCAAAGAAGCTTCAAAGAGAAAATCCTTTGCACTCAGCCTAAATGTTGGAGGTGTGGTTCTCTTGATGCTACATACTATCATATATGGTGGACCTGCCAAAAGGTTAAGGCATTCTGGATAAAAATATGGTGGATTATGCAAAATATCTTTAAAAGAAGGATAAAGTTTATTCCTCAGTTATTTTTACTAGGCATATGTACTGACTTTACAGTGGTAGAGACTAACTTGATTCTGCACCTAATAATGGCAGCAAGACTGTTGGTGGCGCAATACTGGAAGAAGGAAGACTTGCCTACAATTCAAGAATGGACATTGAAAGTCACAAACTTAGCCGAGATGGCTAAAATATCGGCATATCTTAAAGATCACTCAAATGAGAGATATAAACGAGACTGGAAAAAATGGATTGACTATATACAAAATAAATACGGGACCAAGAAATTCCAGTTAGCCTATGCTTAAGATCAGAAATGATTGAAATTGTTTAAAGTTAGTTCAGCAAGAAGAAGCTAAGGTCAATGTAGAATGTCATTAATTTCTTTATTTCTTTTTTCTCAATAGATTTTAGACTGTGTTTGTTAAAAATCCATACCGTGTATGGGTTCTGGGAAGGTGGGGGGGGAAGGAGGAGGGGGTTGGGGGGGGAGGGAGGGAGGGGCATACAAAAAAATTGTACTTTGATGTTTTAATGATTGACGAATGATGAAATATTTGTGTTTTAAAAGAAATAAAACCTTTGAAGATAAAAAGAGAGAGAAAATCCTTTGCACTCTGAAGTTTTGCAGAAAAGCATCTTGTCCAGCTAATTTTCTTCGCTGATATTTTATATTGACCAGGTCAGTCAATGTTGGGAATCAGTACCCATCTCACCAGCCCACCTTGGGGGGGGCGGGGGGGGGCTGGTGATTTATTTTAAAAGGAGATTTGGGATAATGTTAGCGTTCCAAATATCATGCAAAATTAAATCAGAGTCCAAGGCAGAGCTATCCTTAAAGTTCCAATTTAATAAGACAGACATGTTGGCAACCATCTGTGGAATCCCAAATCTGAAAACTTCCTGGGATTCCACCCAGTTGAAGTTCATGATCTTATCCCCACACCCATAAATTCATCACATGGTCCAATCTTCTTCGGCCATGCTGGCATCTCCACCCAGCTGGTTCCGGTCAGGTACAGAGGTGCGGAGACAAAAGATGACCTTGGCTTATAGAAAGGAATGACAACAACACATTCCACAATTCTACTCCTTTCTAGTTCCCTTCCCAACTACTACACTAATGAAACAGCATAATTAAATAATAGAAAGTGTGGCAGGACAAAGATCTTAAAAGGAACATAACTACAGGCCTGACACATTATTTCTGTAACACTAACAAATGTTTTGATAGAAGCAGAAGCATGCCTTTATGCCATACTAGACAACTCATACCTCATTCAGTCATTATTTCAGAGATATTTCCTTAGTTAAATAGATGTTAGTTTAGTTTAGTTTATTGTCATTGTACATCATATAATGAAATTAAATGCCATCTTCAGTGTACATTATAACTATAACAATAAAAACACAAACACACATCCTTCACATGCTGTATAATTGAAATTGAAAACCCAATATTGCATTAATATTGCACTATATCATAGAATTCAATATAGTTTCTGCCCTGGGATAGAAGCTGTTTTTCAGCCTATTTGTCCTTGTTTTTATTATCCTGTACTGTCTGCCAGATGGTAATAGTTCAAAACGGGTGCCCAGGATAAGATGGAACTTTAAGAATGTTTTGAACTTTCAAACGATTGAGAAGAGTATGTGAGTGTGTGCCAGAGATGTGCAGGTTAGAGTATGAATTAATGGGTAGCGTAGGCAGCGAAGGGTGCCCTAGAGTGCAGTATAGTCAGGGCAATAGTGGGGCTGAAGAAGTATGTGTGGCCATCCCAGGGGTGTATAAAAGGTTACTGTGTGTGTTAAATAGGACATGTGTGGGCTGCATGGGTCAAGAAGAATGCACAGGGAGGTCATGAACATGTGAGAAGTATTAGGTTGGGGATGGTATTGAGTGAGGTTGGCATAGGAAGGGTACCTGGGGGTGTTTGAGAATGTGCAAGAGGTGCCTTGGAAGTCAGGGACATGTGGGTAGGCAGTGTGGGTCAGGAAGGGTGTGTGCGTGGGCCCAAGATGTGCTGTGATGGTCAGGGAAGGCATATGAGGGGGCAGCAGAGGTTAAGGGACTGCACTGGAAGGTATCATGAGCTGGAAGGGATGTCAGGGGTTCCTTCTTCCCTTTCCTTCATCCCTCTCTTCCCATTTCCAGCAGACAGGTAAGTGAGTGCATCTGGATGAATGAGGTAGCAATGTATTGGTAAACTGTCACAGAAGGTTGAAAATGAAGATCAGAAGACCCCAGAAGCAGCCAGCAATACTGAAGCAGTAAGAAACCATCATTATCTCAAAAGTAATTAGTCCCAAATTTCAGACACAATGATGAACCATTCAGTCCAGTTAAAGGTCATGACAAGTCATATTTTTAGTAGTATATGGATTTAAGAATGTTAATACACACACACACACACACACACAATGTATATTTTGACTGAATTGTATTTTATATTTTCCAATGAAGACCTTACAAAATGTTTGGCATACTATAAAAATGTCTTCATATATCTATCATCTAACAATTTTGCATAATTACATTATCTGAATCAGATTATCAAAGTAAGTATATGAATTTATTGGTTTCAGAAAATACTGAGATGGCATCATTTTATATTAAAATTTAGATTGCTATAGTAAAGTCCCTGTTCCTAACCTAAACAATATTCTTAGTATAAATACAGGATGGATATATTTTCAAACAGTTATAACATCTCTGACTTATTTTGCAGGCATCATAAAATGGACACCGGTATTTATTAAAATGTTTTTAAGTTTCTAATCATATAGGAATACATTTAAATTGTGTTGAAGTATTGGAAGAAATGTCCTTCTGGGTTTGGCTCCAAGTGGGGAAAAAGACATTGGAGATATGGAGGCTGATTGGAAAGATGGTTTAATGGTGGACAGGACCACATGGCTTGAATCCTGAACAGAAAAGGTGATCACATGCTTCAATGTCAGGTGAAGAGAAGAGACAGAAGGGCTGAAAGTTCCTGGCTTTATACTCTCTGTTTGGCCCCTCCTCTCTGGTTCCTGTTCCTGTGTAAGAAATGTATTCTGATTGGTTGTCAGACTCCCATGGGGCCATGCAGGGGCAACTCTATAGGCTTTGTTTTGAGTCCAAGTTTGAGTTTCTAGATGCCATGTGGTGAATGATGTAAAGGGCTAATACAATCATGCCTTAATCCAGTGGTTCTCAACCTGTGGGTCGCAACCCCTTTTGGGGTCGAACGACCGTTTCACAGGGGTCGCTGAGACCAGCGCAACTCTAGAAGTTTAAACTCCACCTCGCGTTCCTTGAAATTCCCGCAGATGGGCTCCAGAGTGGCCGCAGAGCGTCGCCGCAGCTCCACACCATAAAAAACAGGTGCGCGTGCACACCCTGTACAATTAGCCTCGGAGACTTTGTAATGGAGGGAAAGTATTTCTGTGAGGGAGGAAGGGGCTTAGGTCCTGCTGTAACTGTGCGGGGTGTGCACGCGGCTATATTTTCCATGCCGCTGCCAGATACTTTTAACTATATCTAAATCCACAACCAGACCTGTCATCAAGAGCCAAGCTCAGGAGCTCAAATTGGCCCCATTCACACAATGAAAACCTCCTTGCTAAAAGTACCATAAACCATGCACAAAGAGAAAGAGGAAAAAATGCAATGCAAGATAACAATTTTTAAAATGAGGGTAAGAAGGAGGAGAAGAGAGGAGGAGGGGAGGAAAGAGTGGAAGAAGAAGGGAGGAAGGAGAGGAGGAAAGAAGAAGGCAGAGAAGGGAGGTAGAGAAGATAGAAGGAGCAAAGGTGTTGCAAAATAAAATGGGGTGGCAAGAAAGTGACCCAAACTATATTCTATATATTTGTAAAAAAATAACGATAAATGATTAATGATAATGATATAATTAATGGTAATTATAAGAGTGTATATTTGTGAATGAACTTGAAAGAGAAAATAAAAAACTTTTTTAAAAAACATTAAAAATAAACAATGCACAACGTTTGCACAATAAATTAAGGTTAAGCTTACCACCATCACCCAGGTTAAGAGCACTCCTGCAAACAACCCCAAACCAGGTTGAAGATCCATCCAGGAAGGGTAAGCAAGTTTGTGAGCGCAGCTGCAGGCATCTTAGTTAAGGAGGCTGTGGGAATAAAGCCACTGTGTGTCTCTGTGTATGTGTGTGTATGATTGTATAGCAGCGGAGGTTGTCCAGCCTCCAGGATGTGATTCTTCTCGGATCCAAAATTTAGGAGCAGACAAGATGTTGGCTGCCTGTATAAAAAAGATGTGGAGACTCTAGTCTAGAAAAAGTGCAAAGAGCAACCAAGAGGATTAGGGGACTGGAAGCGCAAACATATGAAGAACAGTTGCAAGAACTGGGTATGTCTGGTTGAATGAAAAGAAGGACTTAAGGGTGATATTATACCAGTCTTCCAATATCTGAGGGGCTGCCCCAAAGAAGAGGGGAGTAGAAGTAAAGTAAAGTCTTAACACTTAGGCAAGAAAAACCAAAATTACAAATATAGACTGGGTCAAACCAGCAGTGTGCAGTGGCAGCCAAAGAATATAGTGAGGATTTTTACAATATGGTTTTACCTCAATAATTACAGCAGGAATTGAGAAACCGTGATGTGTTATTTGTTGTGAAGTTCTATCAGCCGAATATATGAAGTTGAACAAACTAAAACGCCATTTTGATAGCAAGCATCCAAGCTTTGCCAGCAAGGATACCAACTATTTTAGAAGCAAAGCTGATGGACTCAAGAAAGCCAGACTTGACACTGGTGGCAAGTAACACAAACAAAATGTAGCAGCCATTGAAGCTTCATATTTGGTGGCACAAAGAATCGCCTGAGCTATGAAACCTCACACCATTGCTGAGGATTTGCTGTTGCCAGTGGCCAAAGACATTGTTTGAGTTACGAAATTGAGTGCAATTTCCTTATCTAACGACACTGTCTGCAGAAGAATAGATGACATATCTGCTGATATGCTTTCCTCTCTGCGCATGCCCAAGATGGTGTCCTGTCACATTTGAAGAGAGCTTCGGGGAGATGATTGTCCTCAGGGGCTTGCAGGGGGTACCCTATCCCATCGTTGGTTCCAGGTCTAGCTATGAGAACTTCCTGGGACCTCGGGGATATCCTTGAGCTGTAATTTACTGCTTCATAGCTGGAACATCGTGAGTGAAACGGGCGGCTGGTGGTGAGTGGAGAATGAAGAGCGTCGGTGGCTGCCAGCGTGGGTGTGGCCAGCGGTGGCAGCGGGACACCCGGCCTGGGGTCTCTGCAGCTGGCGTGGGTGTGGTCGTCGGGACGCCCGGCCTGGGCTCTCTGAAGCCAGCGTGGGTGTGCTCAGTGGCAGTGGCGGTGGGTCGCCCGGCTTGGGATCTCTGCAGCCGGTGTGGGGGTGCTCAGCAGCAGCTTCCCACTACCCCCCTTGAACACTGTCAGCTCCCCCCCCCCCGTAGACATGTCATCTCGTTCCATCTTCCCGTGATGTCATCCCGTTTCGTTGATGCCACACTCTCCTCTATGTTATACTGCGACAAAACTTTATTCCCTTCGGGAACTCCCCCTTTCCCCAGGGATGGCCTTCTTGCCTATCAAGACGCTTCCTTAATGACGGATCTTGGGATCCCGAGAGGTGGCATGCGAAGAAGAGACTTCTTAGGGGTTTTTTACAGGGGTTTTTAAATAAAATTTTAAGGGGGAGCAGGGGGGGTTGATACGGAGGGCTCAGACAGGCTTGGGGGGAGTCTGCCAGGGCACAGGCTAGAGCTAATTAATGGGCGTGGGTCGGGAGTGCTGGGAAGAGTTGGGATTCCAGGGGAGATATTAAGCCATTCCATTGGGGGGTTCACCATCTCTACTGTTTGTGGGAGAGGCAGATATGGTGGGGGCCAAGGGCCAAATTATGTTCGGGGGACGCGGGTTCACTGTTTAAGAGCGATCACGCGTTCCGACCCTCATCACCCTTCTCACACCCCTGGGTGCTCGGGATTACAGGACCCTGGTCTCCGGCTGGTGTCGCTTAACGCCAGGTCTGTGGTACATAAGGATCCCCTCATTTATGACCTCATACAAGAGGGTAGAGCGTATCTGGTGTGCATTATGGAAATGTGGTTGGGCCATAAGGGGGGTGTTCCCCTTAGCGAATTATGCTCACCAGGCTTCTGGGCATTTCACCAGCCGAGAGCCCAGGGCAGGGGCGGGGTGGTGGTGGCGGTGGTTATTAGGGAAAGTCTCGGACCTCAGGAGGTCACTGTGCCTCAGATAGGTGGGTTGAGTCCCTTTTTGTGAAATGGGGCCTTGGAGTTCAGGTGGGCCTTTTTATTACGTACCTGTCTCCCTGCTACGTTTCATTGTCCCTGCCGGAACTGCTGAATGTGTCAGCTGGATTGGTGGTTGATTTCCCCAGGTTTATGATCCTGGGGGATTTCAATCTGCCTTCCATTGGCGAGACATCCGAATCAGCTTGGGAGTTCATGGCTTCCATGACAGCTATGGACCTAACTCAGTTAATTCAAGACCCCACCCATAATGGGGGACACATGTTCAACCTGATTTTTGTCTCTGGGCAGTAGATGAATGATCTAGATTTAGGGGATATTTCTATCCAACCCTTGTCATGGTCGGATCATTTCCTAATCAGGCTTGACTTTCATACTTCTACCCCTCACCGCAGGGAGGCGGAACCGACTAGATGGTTCCGCCCCAAGCGCCTGATGGACCCTGAAAGGTTCCTGATGGGGCTTGGGACTTTTCCTGAATCCCTTGCTCACAACTCGACCGAAGCCCTAGTGGAAGCCTGGGATAGGGCAGCCACTGGGGCTTTGGATCGTGTTGTGCCTTTGCGGCCTCAGACCCGGTGTCGATCCCAGGTAGTTTCCTGGTTTGCCAAGGAGCTCCGGGAGATGAAACACTGGAAAAAACGCCTAGAGAGTGGTTGGAGGGCCAGCCGGTCCGAATCTGATCGAACACTAGTAAGAATTCATATTAAATCCTACTTAGTGGCGATAAAAGTGGCAAAATGGCAACATTTTTCCGCTCTTATCGTGTCTGCAGGTAACTGCCCAGCCGCCCTGTTTAGGGTGACCCGCTCCTTACTTAACCAAGGAACTGGGAAAGACCCCTTGCAGGGTAGGGCTGAAGAATTTGTTCAGTATCTGCAGATCACTCAGATCCGGACAGGCTTGGACTCTGACTGGGTAGATTCGGGCAAGTCAACGGGGATGAATCTTGTGGAGACCACCTGGGATGAATTTGACCCTGTGACCCCCGAGGGCATGGACAGGATTATGAGGAGACTCAGTGCTGCCACTTGTGCACTGGACCCGTGTCCCTCTTGGTTAGTCTCGGCTTCCCAGAAGATGACACGAGGCTGGCTCCAGGCGATTATCAACGCTTCGTTGAGAGAGGGGTTCTTTCCCACCGCCTTGAAGGAGGCGGTGGTGAGGCCCCTCCTTAAGAAGCCTTCCCTGGACCCAGCTTCTTTAGCCAACTATCGTCCGGTCTCCAACCTTCGCTTTGTAGCGAAGGTTGTTGAGAGTGTGGTAGCACATCAGCTTCCCCAGTTCCTGGATGAAGCTGTCTACCTGGATCCGTTTCAGTTGGGTTTCAGGCCCGGATACAGCACGGAGACAGCATTGGTCACGTTGGTCAATGAACTCTGGCGGGCCCGGGACAGGGGCTGCTCCTCTGTCCTGGTCCTATTAGACCTCTCAGCGGCTTTCAATACCATCGACCATGGTATCCTACTGCAACGACTCAGGGGGTTGGGAGTGGGGGCACCGTTTTACGGTGGTTCTCCTACCTGTCAGATCAGTCGCAGTTTGTGTTGACTGGAGGGCAGGGATCGACCCCGAGGCGCATCACTTGTGGGGTGCCCCAGGGGTCGGTTCTCTCACTCCTCTTGTTCAACATATTTATGAAACCACTGGGGGAGATCATCCGTGGTTTTGGGATACGGTCTCATCAATATGCTGATGATACCCAACTTTTCATCTCTACTCCAAACCACCCAAACGATGCCCTCGACGTGATGTCCCGATGCCTGGAGGCTGTGCGGATCTGGATGGGGAGGAACAGGATCAAGACGGAGTGGCTGTGGTTTCCGTCATCCCGATTTGTGCATCTTGTTCCATCTTTAATGATAGGGGGAGAAATTTTAGCCCACTCAGAGGGCCTGCAATCTGGGTGTTCTCCTGGATACGCAGCTTAGTTTAGAAGAACACCTGACAGCCGTGACCAGAGGGGCCTTTTACCAGGTTCGCCTGGTACGTCAGTTGCGCCCCTTCTTGGATTGGGATGCTCTGTGCACAGTCAGTCATGCCCTCGTCCTTTCTCGCCTGGACTACTGTAACGCTCTTTACATGGGGCTGCCCTTGAAGAGAACCCGGAGGCTTCAGCTGGTCCAGAATGCGACTGCTCTGGTTATCATGGGGGCACCTAGGTGCTCCCATGTTACATCCCTTTTAGGCGGCATGCACTGGTTGCCAGTTGTCTTCCGGGTGCGATTCAAGGTACTAATTATGACCTTTAAAGTGCTCCATGGCTTAGGCCCAGGATACCTGCGAGACCACCTACTGCCACTGGAAGCTCCCACTGTCCAGTGCGAACCCACAGAGTTGGCCTCCTCAGGTGCCATCAGCCAGACAGTGTCGACTAGCAACCCCCAGGGGGACAGCCTTCTCTGTGGGAGCGCCTTCCCTCTGGAATGAGCTGCCCCCGGAGCTTCGTACAATCCCCGACCTCTGGTCCTTCTGACGCACCCTAAAAAGTTGGCTTTTCCAGCAAGCCAGCCTGGCCTGAACAAAACAAAATAAATTATTGATCTTTGTTAATTTTAATTTTAATTTTTTTTAAAATGTTATTGTTAATTCTAATTGGGTTTGTTTGGGATATTCTATTTTTTAAAAACTTTTGTATTATGTGTTTTTTTTTAATGTTGTACACCGCCCTGAGTCCTTGGGAGAAGGGCGACATATAAATCCAATAAATCCAAATCCAATCAGGTAATCCAGGAAATTAAATCTGCTCCACTTCCAATATTTAGTATCCAGCTTGATGAATCTACTGTTCATAGTTACTGGTTTACGTGAGTTATATTAATGATGGTGACTTTAAAGATGAGTTTCTTTTTTGCAAACCCCTTGAAACAACAACTACTGCACCTGATGCATTTGACACAGTTGGTTCATTTCTAAAAGAGCATAAGATCTCTTGGGAAAAGGTTTGTAGTGTTTGCACAGATGGTGCTCCAGCTATGCTAGGCTGTCGATCTGGATTTCAATGTTTGGTACTGAATGAGTCACCAAAAGTCATCGGCACTCACTCTAAAATTCATTGGCAAATATTAGCAATGAAGACACTGCCACAAGAATTACAAGAAGTAATGAAAAGCGTCATAAATTGTGTCAATTTTGTAAAGGCGAGCAGTTTAAACAGTTGACTGTTTTTGCAACTGTGCAATGAGTTGGATGCGCCAAACAATGCTCTGCTATTTCACACTGAAGTGAGATGGTTATCGAGAGGAAGTTTTAAAACGTGTTTTTAAGATTTGTGATGAACCCAGAACGTTTTTTAATCAGAAAGCAAGACTGCAATTCAAAGCACTTTTCGGCGATAAAAGTGAACTGCAGAAAATAGGTTACTTGGTTGCCATCTTTGCCATCTTGAATGAGTTAAATTTATCACTGCAAGGACCAAATGCAACTTGCCTCGATTCGTCTGAAAAGATCTGATCATTCCAAATGAAACTTCAGCTTTGGCAAAAAAAAAATTGGATGAAAATAAAATTTACATGTTGCCTACCCTATCTGCTTTCTTTGAGGAACATGACATTGAACCAGACAAAATGATTATGGTGATAATTTCTGTGAAAGAGCACTTGCGCGTGCTTGCAGACGAAATTTCATCATACTTTCCAAATCTACCTGACACCCCATTTGCACTTGCCAGAAGCCTTCACAGTCAAGGTTGAAGATGTTCCTGAGACAGCACAAGAGGAGTTCATTGAACTTATTAACAATGATGCAGTGAGAACTGATTTCTCTACAATGCCAGTTACAAAATTCTGGATCAAGTGTTTGCAGTCATATCCTGTTCTGTCTGAGATTGTGTTGCGTCTTCTTCCATTTCCAACAATATATCTTTGTGAAACAGGGTTTTCCAGCTTGGTTATCAAGTCTAAATACAGAAGTAGACTTCTTGTGGAAGATTATCTTTGTTGTGCTCTTGCAAAGACTGCCCCAAGAATTTCTGATCTGGTGAGAAAGAAGCAATCTCAACCTTCGCACTGACGCTGGCTTTTTACCCCTACTGTCGCAAAATGTAGCAATGTAGTTTACTGTTATATTAAGGCTGTTCCCCATGCTACACCATGCTTCAAGACAAAATTTCATTTATTTGTAATTAGAAATAAATATTTCACAATATATAATTACATATTATTTTGTGATTAATCACTGTTTTAATTATGTTCAATTTATAACAATAAAAATACATCCTGCATATCAGATATTTACATTACGATTCACAACAGTAGCAAAAGTACAGTTACAGAGTAGCAACGAATTTTTTTTTATCGTTGGTGGTTACAACATGAGGAACTGTATTAAAGGGTCAGGGCATTAGGAAGGTTGAGAACCACTGCCTTCATCCCATCACTCTGGAGCTGAAGGGGAGAACTCTTTATTATGTAGAATAGACTGGCTTGGGCATCTTAATAGGCCATTGAGGAAAGTGGGGCTACCAAGAGTGAGTCTGTCCCCTGCTCAAAAACATGTTTCTGCACTTCCCATCCAGGGAAATGCAACACTCTACCCCTTCAACATTCCCCAGGATATTTCATTTTTCCAGGAGAGGGCTGGGTGCTAACTTCCTACAGAAGTAAATTTGCAAAACTGATTAAAATCCTATAGAGGAAAAGGTGACAAGGAAGCTGAAGCTGCATTTTTATTTCCCAATTCAGTTCATCATAATTTGATCAACAATAAATGGAAAAAGGATTTAAGATTAGAAAGGAATGGTACTGACAAATAGCTAGAACTATAGAACACATATCAAGGAAACAAGAGTTCAAAACCAAGCTTAATATTAATAAGATATCCCAATAACAACAAAAGGTCTGCTTTAGATATAACACTACAGAAAAAATAATCAAAAAACCAAAAAGGTGGAACTGCTCAACTCCAGTCTTCTCAAAAACAAATCCTGTTCCTAAAAAAAAAAAAAAAAAAGCAAGGAGCAAAACGAAAGGGTAGAACTGAACTTGAAAGTGATAAAAAAACATGGCCAGGAAATTCTTTTTTTGTTTAGCTTTGAATTAAATCACCGAGACCTGATGAATTGCGCCCTAAGGTACTATTATCTTTTGACGAGACCACCATGATCCCGGAGAGATGGGAAGACAGAACAACTGTCTGAAAAGTGGACAAAGGAAAATCTAGCATTCAATAATCCAATCAATATCAGTCAGACATTCTAGCGCAGATCCTTAAAAAGAAGTATGTGCACGTGCCTTGAAAACAGTGTCATTCCCAGAAATCTTTATTTTCTCGTCTCCTCTTTATTTCAATTGAGCATTATTTGACAAAGCACCCCGTGCTTTTCTTATTCGAAAACAGTTAAGCCTGGGCAAAATCGCACGAACTGATTCCGAAGTGGTTCACAAATCGTAGTTAAAAAGTGGTCATCGATCGTTCGTCGAACACTGGAGAGAGACATTAAAAAACGTTCAGTCCTAGATTTCCCCCCACCCCCAAGGTTGTTTGCCAGGACAATTTTTTTTCCTCCTGATCTCCCATTCAGAGGTCCTTGGCCGAATAGGTGCTCATCCCTTTCGATTAAAATTCCCCACCACCTGAGGGGGGGGGGGGGAGAGGAAACCAAACCCCAAAATAAGAAAAAAAGACTCCGCTCCACTCTGCGCTGCTGGCCGTTGTGATGTCACAACGGATCGAAGAGTTTGAAGACTCCACCTCTTCGTAGTGATCGCCTTGCTTACTAGTTCTTCGCCTTCCCCTCTTCCTTTTATTCCCTTCCTTGTGCACTTATCCCCGCCCCTTTCCCACCCACCCCGCCCCTCCCCCGGCGCGAGATAGCACGCACACGACAGCTGTGACGGTGCTCACCAGGCCCTCGAAAATTGACTCTCTCACCACACACACACACACACACCCGTCGTCGTCGGGAACCCTCGTTTTTTTTTCCTTTCTCCGCGCGCCACGCACGATCTCTCTCCGTTCCTCCCCGCCGTAGGGCGGTGGCGGTTGAACCACCCCTTGAGGTGTATGAACAACGCCGCCCCCGGAGGCCGCTGTTCGGGCGGGGGGGCGCTTTCCCTCCAGCCTCAGCCCCCGTGGGGCGGCCCAGGCTCGCAGCACGGAGCTTCTCTCAGCTTCGCTCCGGTCTTTCGGCGCCTCGCTTCTCTCCCTACTGCTGCCCGGCAGGGAACGGAGGGAGAGGAGCGTGCCGGGCGGTGCGGCGGCTCCTCTTCGGCATGTCAGCGGCTGCCCCGCAGCCACCATCTCGGGGCGCGGAGAAGAGGAACAGTGGGGCCTGGTTACTGGAAGAGAACCACCGGGAGCCGTTCCTGCTTCCTTCCGGCCAAGTAACTGAAACTTCCCGGGAAAGTGGCTTCGACGAGGATTTGCAATCGCAACGGCAGCAAGAGGACGGGGAGGGAAACGACAAGTGGCAACTACGGGGGAGGCCGCCGCCGTGTCATGTGGTCGAGGCACCGCCGCCTAAAGAGAATCCCTGGACGCGTTGGAAGCCTCCCCCCAACTCCAGTAGTAGTTTATCTCCTCCCAACGCTTCGTCGGGCGGCGAGTTAACTTCGCAGGATCCGGGTGAGAAAGGCCGCTGCAGGTGGCGGGGAGTGGAGTGGGTGGGGGTGGGCGATGTTTAGGTGGGAGAAGTTGTCAAATTGAGTAGCAGCGTTATTTTAGTGTGTGTGTGTGTGATTTTATTTGTGTGTCTTGGGGCGTGTGTGGGAATGATGGTTTATGTTTCTTGAAAGCTTCCCCCTCCCTTCTCACTTTCGTATTGACCCCGAGTAACACGAGCTGTGGAGAAAAGGCGTGGGGGGTTTGCTTTCTTAATTAAGAAGTGTTGACTTTGGAAATTTAGGCACGCGGTCAGATTAGGAAAGTTGAGCGTGAAGGGAGGGATGTGGCGGGTTTGGGGAGTTAAGCGAGACCGGAGAAGATTGGAAGGTTCTTCTGACTGCAGTTTTTTTCAAATTTGGCAACTTTAAGACTTGTGGACTTCAACTCCCAGAATTCTCCAGCCAGCATAGCTGGCTGGAGAATTCTGAAAATTGAAGTCCACGTCTTAAAGTTGCCAAGTTTGGAGACCCCTGTGAATCTAACGGGAAACAAAACCCTAGAATTTATAGTTGATGTTTGGAGGTCTTTGGAGAGCGATCATAGAGTTGGGAATGAAATATGTCGTCATCTGGTTTTGAGTATTTTTAAATATTTCCAGAGCACCAAACACTACACATTTTTAATGTGGAACAACCTGCAACTTTTTTTCCCTTTCTTTTTTAAAAAAAGAGAGAGTATGGCTATAAAACGCGGTTTAAGAACACTGGATATTTCTTCTATCATTTAATATGTAATGCATCTTAATGATATCTGAACTTACTTGGCAGGTGGCAATGTATTAGCATTCGTTATTACAGTCACACTAATTTCATCCCATTTCAATATGGGGCAGAAAGGGAAATGGATCCTTTCTACTGAAAATATGCTATCTGAGCTTTAATTCAAACTTTAATTATATTTACTGAATATAGCAATAGCCGTTAGACTTATATACCGCTTCATATGGCTTTCAGCCCTCTCTAAGCGGTTTACAGAGTCAGCATATCGCCCCCACAGTCTGGGTCCTCATTTCACCCACCTCGGAAGGATGGAAGGCTGAACTGCAGATAACAGTCAGCTGAAGTGGCCTGCAGTATTGCACCCTAACCACAGCGCCACCTCAGCTCTAATATATTCATAGTGACAGAGGATCAGCTCGCAAAACATTTTGTTTAGAAGAATATTGATGTTCTGCTGAATGAAGCTTAAAATATTTTAAACTACAAATAACTTGATTTTACATGATGACTGTATCCAGAAGTTATAATAAAGTATGCATAAGATTTTGGAGTTCTAGTCATCCTGAGTCAAGGAAGCTTGTTGAGTGATTTTTAGGTAGCCATTGTCTCAGCCCAATTGGTTCTATACAGGTAGTCCTCGACTTACAACAGTTCACTTAGTGACTGTTCAAAGTTACAACAGCATTGAAAAAGTGATTTATGACTATTTTTCATACTTACAACCTTTGTAGCATCCCTATGATTATGTGATCAATTTTCAAATGCTTGGCAACTGGTTCATCATTGCTGTGTTCCAACGTCATGTGATCCCCTTTTGCGACCTTCTGACAAGCAAAGTAAATGGGGAAGCCAGATTCACTTAACAAGCTGGTTTGTTTGTTTGTTTATTGAATGTATATTGCCACTTATTCGCATATGGCGACTCAAGGCGGCTTACAGAATATAAAACCTCATTTAAAACAACAAAACCAGAGGTGGGTTGCGACCCAGGCCTGCCACGTCTCCGAACCAGTTCCCTTGCTGCTGCTTGACCGTCGCCATTTTGAATTTTGGTGATTGTGCATGCGCAGTTCACTGTAAATTGTTCTGCTCATCTGCATAGAACAATTTACATTGAAGAGTACCCGCACTTTGCTCATCAGTTGCGAACTGGCAGTAAAGCTGGCAGCAGCCCACCCCTGAACATAATAAAATAAAATAGAATCAAATTAATATAATATTACATGATAAAATCATCCCCCTCCACGGTGACAGTAGATCACATGAGCCATTTAATGGGCTCCATCTCGCCCTGGGTTCTCCAGGCCCACTGGCAGAACCCGGTCTTCAGCTCCTTCCAGAAGAATGTTAGCATGGGGGCCAGTCTAATCTCTGGGGGAATTATGTTCCAGAGAGAGGGTGCCACCACAGAGAAGGCCCTTCTCCCACCAGGTGTTTCTCCCTCTGGGATGGGACCCGCAACATTCCCTGCCCATCTGCTCTGATGGGTTGGGTAGATGTGACCGGCAAGAGATGGTCCTCAGATAACTGGGTCCCAAGTCATGAAGAGTTACTAACTTATCGATTGCAGTGATTCACTTAACAAAATGGGGCAAAACTCACTTAACAAAAATTTTGGGCTCAATTGTATAAGTTGAGGACTACCTGTATTTCATTTTGGGGTGGTATATGTTACTTGATTTATTTGATATTACAGTAGAATGTTTATAATTCCTGCTTGTATTATGAAGCTACACATTTTTATTGAAACCTAGAATTCTGGAAGAACCATTAGGAATTTAGTTAAACTTCTGCACTGCACAGAAAAAAATCAATTAAACCATACTCCAGGGATGGTATTCCAGAGACGGAAAGCCCACAATCTCCACTGTTGTGAAGATCTAAGAATTAGGTAATTTTTCCTGACAGTTAAATAAATTCTAAAGTATCTTCTGATCATTTTCCCTATAACACCTTTTTATTTCCCTTATATCTGACATATCTTCCTCTAGTTTTTTTCTTTACATTGAATATCCCTACTTCCTTCTGTCTCTTTATAGAGCATATCTCAAATCTGTATCATCTTCGTCACCATCTTCTGAGTCTATTCTGACCTGACAATATTATTCTGGAAATGAGGTACTCAGTACCCCAAGTGTGGTTTTGTTGATGCCGAGTAAATGGAAATAAGATTTCATGTGTCTTTGATACAGTATTATTGCAGTCCAGAATTGCATTAGATTTCTAGTGTTTGTTTTACCCTGCTAGTTCATGTTCAGCTTCCTGTGAATGACTGCACCCAATTTTTTTTTTGCTGATATGGTTCTTTACTTCCATGTCATGAGTCCTTTATTTTTTGTGCTTCTATGTTTTCTCTCCCCATTTTTACATTTATATTTTTCCCTATTGAAAAACATTGTATTCTTCTCAACCTAGTCTTCCAATCTGTCAAGATTAAATTATAACCTCATTCTATCATCCTGGGTATTGCCCAAATGTCTCAATGTAATATTAGCCACAAATTTGATAAGCAGCTCACCACTCCTGTTATCCAGGCCATTAATAAAATAAGACTAAGAATCTAACAAGACTCCTGTGAGATCCCACTGGTGGCTGTTATCCAAGTTGATGCTGACTTTATGTGCAATTAGTCACCAGTTGTGAATCTATCTTTCTGAAGTGTTGCTCAAATTATCTAATAGGTTAAGTGAGAAGGTCATGTTCTTGTGTAAAACTTTATGAAATCAAGGCAAAGTACATCCACAGCATTTCTCTTATTCGTGGACCACTTAGTCTATCATAAGAGTTTTGTCCCACATGATCTATTTTTGACAGTGCCATGTTTTTGGTAGTAATATTGTCTTTGAGACGCTTATAAGTGGTTTGCTCTATACCCTGTTCTGACTTATTTCCAGGAATTAATGTTAGACTAACTATAATTATTGGGATTCTCTTCCCCATCCCTCCTTTTTTCAGAGGTGGACTATATATCGTTCTTCAATTTTCTGGTATCTTTCTACTTTTCTAGGAGTCTTCAGAGAAAATATCAAAAATCCTAAACAGTATGTATTTAATGTGTCCTATGTCTTGAAGGCATTCAAGTTACTGTAAGATCATCATTACAGGTCTGCATCTTTCCCTGTTTGTTATGTCTGTGCTACTCAAATAATCATTTGCTTTGGATGGAGCAAATCACTCCTTTCCCTAGCATCCCATAGGTGCCCAAACACTTTTCACCCAGTCGGAGAAATGATGGAGACTCTAAGCTTTGTCTGCTTGCAAATGGGATGCTTTGAAATCGACAGATTACCTCCATTTCAAAGCATCTCATTTGTAAACTAACAAAGCTTCATCTCCCTCTGGGTGAAAAGTGTGTGGTAGAGCCAGCGAAGGCAGAACCACTGGGGGAAGGGGGATGCAGCCGATTCCAGTGTTAGCTCCATATCAAAGCGTCCCATTTGCAAGCAGACAAAGTTTCCAGTCTCCGTCATTTCTCCATCCAGGTGAAAAGTATGTCTGCCTGGGAAGCCCTGTGGCATTACGGCTGTGCGCAAGTAAATAGTGGGAGGGAGTGGGCAAGCCCCTGCAAAATAAGACATCCCCTGAAAAAAAAAGGCCTGCGTCTTTTGGTCCAAATATATATATAAGACCTGGTCTTATTTTCATAGAAACACTGTATAGGTGATAACACATTTTTTTCTAAATAAAAGACATATGTTACTCACTATTTTGTTCCCTTCATTGTCATTTCTAAGACTATGGCTTCGACCTTATATCATTAATATGGTTTTCCTTCTATTTTATTTTAGTCCCTTTTTTCACCGTGTTCTTTTTTTTTTTACTTAGAGTTTGCATATCTTTTGCATTTTCAGCTATCAGAGTAGTGTCATCAACATAATTCATGTCACTGAAGTCCTTCAATTCTCCCTTCAATTTTAAAATCACACTTAACTTCTTCCAGTCCAGCTTCCCTTAATAGCCATTTGGTGCATAGATTGAATAAATGGAATATACAGCCTTGTTGCACTCCTTTGACATCCTGGAGCCCCTCTGTTTCATCATGTTCTGTCCATAGCAAAGTCTTTATTGTCATTGTACAAAATAAATGCAACAAAATTGTACATATTCCCATCACAATAATGTCTTATGTTCCTCTGCCTTTTCTAAAGTTTGAACATCTGGTATCTTTTTTTCCCCCATGTAGGTCTCTAATCGGTATTGTGGATGATCCTTAACATTACTTGCTACAAGTATTTTACTAGCATGTGGTATTAAGGATATGGTAAGATAGTTTGCACACTATTGGATTGGGATGTTGATTTACCTCTTCCAATCTCTTGACCACTGTGTCATTCTACAGACTTGCTGATACTGTATAGCTTATTTAGAACTTTACTAATTCTTCTTTTATTGCTTGCCATAATTCATTGGATAGTCTGTCAGTTTCTGTAACTTCCTGTTCCGTAATGACCGGAATGCTGATCTAACTTTATCTTCTAGTATTAGGGCTTCTTGTAATTAAGAAATATCTTTTAAGGTATTCTGAATATTGGTATCTCTGCTATACATTATTTCAGCATGCACTTTCCACTTTCGTTAGATCTCCTTTGAATTATTTATTATCTGTCAATCAATGTCCGATTGAAGGTTGGAATGTCTCCTAACAGTTCTCCTGAACTCTTTGTAAAGATTCTTTTTGAGGTTTTTATCTTTACTGGCTTTGATTTCTTTTCTCCTCTCACCATTAACTTACTCAGGATAATGTAGTGAAAGTAATTAGATAGGAAAATTGTTATTTTGCTTCAGAAATTTTTTGATCAGTAACAAAAAAAATGTGAATGTTTCCTTGCATTATCATTTGAAAAACATACATTTATAACTATACTTGCAATTATATTTTCAATATTATTTATTAACATTATGAAACAGATTTTAAGAAAAAAAAATGAGGGTTTTTTTTATTTTCTCAGTTCCTCTTCTTTCCAATGCTTCTGAAACTGTTTGTGAGAGCCCTGATACTGGAAGTTGTTGTGGCACTGAATGGCAGTGGGAGGAACAAGCTCTTCTACGTTTTTTAAGCCCCCCCCCTTTTTTTTCTTTATATCATGACATGCAGAAGCTTTCATCTTTAGAACATGGCTTTGTGGAGCACTCCTCATTTAGCAACTACCTCAGTTAGTGACCATTCACAAATATGTCAGTAATAAAGACCAATGTACTTATTTATGACTAAATTTTGTATGCCTGACAGCAACACATGCCAGAGTGAGAATAATGCTGGCATAGTTGTTAAAGAACTTCATCTGAATGAGACAATAGTGAGCAGTGATCCTGTCTGTCTGTCTGCCTCTCTCTCTTTTTCTCTTTTGAATGGAATGCAATTGCTAAACAATAAATGATACAAAGAAACAAATGATAATTACATTCTATCTATGCATTTCTCTGGAGATTATCCATTAGTTATACCTATTGTTCCCAACAGCCTCATTTTAGTGCTTTCATTAAATAAGATTGCTGAATAGCTATACTTTGTAATATATTTGTTTTTTTCCCTTTTGAAATGCTTTAATAATTCAATGCCATAAAGACCATGAGATCTTAATTACCTTTTTTACAATGCAGACCAGGGGTGGGTTTCAACCGGTTCGCGGCGGTCCCCGCGAACCGGTTGGTCGGCGAATCCGGAAGTAAGTAACTTCCGGGAACGGCGAAGGGCCGACCTGCCCGCCCGCATTCCTTACCCGGTTTTGATGAGTTCTGCGCTTCCACGCATGCGCAGGACGCATACAGCGCCTGCGCGATCCTCCAGGAGCAGCTGGCGCATCGCACAGACGCTAGTACGCTTGCATGCGCCCGTGCACGAGGACGCCGCCGGCCCCGTTCCAACCGAACCGGTTGGAACGGGGCGAGAAACCCACCCCTGATGCAGACCTATGTGTCTTTATGTAGACACAAATCTTGGTTAGTGCATGCATTTTTAGTTAAGTATGTAGAACAATCTTTGTCAACTTGATACCTGCTAAGTATGTTGGATGTTGAAATGTTTACTTAGTATAGAGACATGATGGGGAAACATATAAGCTCGAAGCTTTATGTTTAAAGCTTAATAAAATGCATGCTGACATGGGTAAATAATTTATAAAACTATTGTTAAATATTTATAAGTACTGTATTTCAGATTTTCTAAGAAACCATTAATCTTGAAATACATTGGTAAACTATTTCACAAAGAAATTATTTACAGATAAATTGATGCTATACATGTACCTGCTAAATATATAGTACTATTCAACTGAATCAGTTTAAATCAAGCTTCACTGATTTAACTACTTTCCCTTTATTTTAGAGCTGCAGTGTTCTACTAAAGTCATAAAAGCAGGAAAGTTGAAGATAAAGAAACCCAGTAAGGCATGTATCAATACAATTTAAGTTCAATATTCTATTATTAAAAATTCAGTTACTGTGTGTATATTTATATTCTGACTTTGATTATAAAATGTATATAACTATCGTAAACACTTTGTCCACTGTTTTTAATTACAAGATAATGTAAAATGGCTTAAGTGTATAACACAAGATTTATGCTTAGCAAAAAGGCTAATATTGGTGAGTATTAGAATTAGAATTATTAGAGTGTTAGAATTGTTTTAATCATTTATTGATTGGTATTTTTTAGAAAAGTATTACATCCAGGAGTTAATTTGATTAAAAGTGTGCTTAAACAAAAAAGACTTACTAGAATAATCTTTGCATAGTTAGATATATTCAGAAAATATGGTATAGACTGTTAAATTGAAGAAGTCATTCATTACATTAAGTGCTTTTTTTAAAGGTTGATGTTTGTTCAAATTTTCTTGAAATTGGGTCAAACTACATTTGTGTAATTGCTCTTTCTCCTGCCCTTTAAGAAATTTCTCTTTCTTTTGAACCCTTAGGTACAGGGGCATTAGTAGAGTACAAACATACAACAAATCTCACTAAACCTGCCCAAAGGAATTTATACTTTGATATTTAAGTGAACTTTAAAGATTCTGCAGAATACAATAGGTTTTGTATTTAATTTATAATCTCAGCAATTTTAGAAATACTTTTGCAGCGAACAGTATGCACACAGATAGCATTTTTGACTTTATCTGCCTTTTTAATGCAGATATGGCTCTCCGTCTTCACATTCATATTCAGAATATTCTTGTGAACCAAATGCAGTTGATTTAAAGACATGAATTTTGATTTCTGTGTTAGAATTTTAAAATGTTCTTATTTTTTTTCTTTTCTTAAAAGATGTGCTTCCTTTCCATATTCTATGTTAATTCCTCATGAGAAAATATTTTTAATAGCTACATTTTCCTCGTGACAGTAAACTTTTTGGTGCTGTTAGAGCTAATGTGTTTGACCTTTTCTGACTGAAGGCTTCCAGAGTTCTGTACCTATTAGTATTTCAACTGCTGAAAGAGGAGGACATCTTAAAGCTTTTTCCTTTCTACTTTGAGAAATCTACTCATAACAGGGGTGGATTTCAAATTACTTTACTACAGGTTCTGTGGGCGGGGCTAGGTGGGGGCATGTGATTCAGTGGGTGTGGCTTACTTGACATCACTCATGCACACGCAGTCACACACACACCCATAGCCATGCCCACAGAATTGCGAAAAATTGTTTTGTCAGCTAGGAGGAATAAACCCAGTAATTTTTTAGGCAGTCTAGCAGATGATAAACTGTTTTTTCTTCTCTAATGTGCTTTAATGCTGTTCAGTCACAATGTGTCATTTAATTCCTTCCAGTCTAAAATAATAACAAGTGTGTGTCTCGTCTCTAATTCTGCATTATTTGATATAAAAAACATTTTGAAAAAAAGATAACAAAATAAAATAGAAAACAAATGCCTTATCAGTTATATTCGGAACAGTCAGAAAATGACACCATTCAGAATGGCTACACTTGGTTTCAGGGTATTTGATTCTCATCTAATAGGCTTTTTTTCTTATGAAGAAATAAAAATGTTGTAATTAATATAATTTTTTGTGATTCACAATTGCGTATGTTTTTAAGGGACTTGACTGCCACATCTACTGTGGCATTGTTTTCTAAATTACTGCGGCAGTACTGATTTAGAAAAATTAATTCAATCCTGCCCACCCCCAAAATCTATGTAGAAAATATGTGAATTCATGCCTTTTCAAACGCTGTTTCAGGTTTTAAGTATTGCTTCATTTCTGATCTTAAATTCCATGTTGACCCTTTTCCTTCTTAGATATATGTTTTTAAAGAGATATAATCTTACACAGTAAGGCTACATTATACTTAGAATTATTGCAGCATTTCTACAGTCACATTGTCAAAATCTGGAAAGGGCCTTATCAACCAGTGGGTGTTTATGACTATTGCAGAGCCCTGCAGTCATGTGATTGTCATTTGCATGCTTCACAGGTGGCTTCCATGAAATAAAGTCAATGAGAAGCCAACAGTAAAATCACAATTTTGGTCATGTGATGTCTCAATTAAGGACCATGGGTGATGATTTGCTTAACCATTGTGGCAGAATGAGGTTGTAAATATGTCATGGACCTTAAAGTTTCATTTAGCGACGCACCATTTAGCGATGGAGTTGCCGGTCCCAATTATGGTTGTTAAGGTGAGGAGTACCTGTATTTGCTCTATGCATCTTGTCATCCTGCTGTAATAGTGAAGGCAGTTATTAATAATTTTATCTGTAAACTAGTTTCTATAGTATGATTACATTGACAATTATGAATACTTTTCTGCTTGTTTTTGAATAAATATTGTATGAACATTAAGCTGTTTTTTATTGCTGCAGGGAGATTATTTCAATGATGCAACAAACTGGCCAACACCAAGTGAAATTGCAAGCTCTGGGGTAAGGGGTTTTTTTGGGGGGGCGGGGGGAAATGCACCAGAGCTTTAGTTTTATATGTCATTGTAGAAGGAGTTGTTTGTCTACACTTCTAGAAAAGTGTGAATATATACTTTTTGATGCTCATAACAATCTACTGGTAATCTTTCCTGTCTAGAATATTCATAGTTTTATTTCTTTAGTTAATCACAGAACATTTAGTTCTTTCACTTTGTGGAAAACTCTACTATTTATTTTTTAAAATCTTAAATGGCAACAATAACACTTACATAGTGATAACTTTTCTTTTTCCCTATAGTATACTTTGTTGTCATTAGCCATATGATGTATTTATTGTGAAAGTATATTTGAAATAAAAAATCATATTTATTTTTGATTGGAAGCCACCCAGAATTGGTTATAAGATGGGGTGGCTGTATAATTTTTTTAAATAAATAAATAAAAATAAAAGAATTGGTATGCTTTAAGATAATTGATGAAGCTTCAACCATGCTTAACAAGGACAATTAAAACTTACAAAAAATTAGTGTTTTCTGTAATCATTTTGTAGCTAGTCTCTATTGCTGACCTTGGTCACTGGCATTTTCTTAGCAAGATAGCTCAAGCGTCTGTTTTAGAAGTGAACATAAATGGGTAAGAAATTATTAGTTTAGAAAATGCAAGACCCTACAAGTGTCTCTTTGGATCTTGTTCCCATATGTAAAGAAAAAAATGGATCTTATTCCAACTAGTATCTGCGAAGAAAATTAAAATACTGTTCATAGAACATATTTGAAGCAGATTTGAAGAAATAATAATTGGTACTCTGTGGAAATTACCTTTGGTAAATAAGGGAAATAAGGTCATTTGATTAATAAGGGACACAAAGATGGAAGAAAATAGGATTTTATTAAAAATATTAATTTTAAAAGGCCTCAATTATATGAATATGCTTAAAATGGAATTCTTACATTCTTTAATATTTTGTTACAGTGTAAAAATGTAAGTAATCAGAATAAAAGAGCTCCAATAAAAAAAGAGAAAGAAGAAAAAAATGAAAAGAAAAATACCAATAAAATAAAGGAAAATGTGGAGATAAATCTAGAAATTCATGGAGAAATTGTTAGTGAAGATGACTGTCCAATTAACAATCAAAAGAAAAAAGGTTAGTCTGGACTAAATTTTATCTATAGTTTTTAAGTATAGTAAATGTAAATATTTTGAGAATATTGCTACATGTCCTCTCTGTGTATATATTAGAATTTAATTGTAAGTAATATTTTAGAAATGATTGTATTAGATCTATTATACTTTTATATTTTATATTTAAAGGTAATAAGCATAAATGGGTACCACTTCATTTAGATGATATGAAGCCAGATAACCAAGAAAGGCCAGGATCTCAGAACAGTTCAAGGTCCCAGCCAGAAACCAGCAAGCTTGTGCCTCACAACAACAGACGCAATGAGGCAAGAACTAGTATGTCACTTAAAATTCTGGTGGTTTATCTTGCATATGTCATTGATGTCTGTCTATGGAAACTTCAGTTGTGTAACTGCAGAACTTTATTCTTCTGTTTCCAAAAGGCTGGCGAAGGGATCGGGAAAAGCGAGAAGATCATGATGAAGTTTCGAGTGTGAGAAGTGAAGGTGGCAGCGTTAGAGGATTTTATAGAGGACGAGGGAGAGGCAGGGGAAGAGGAAGAGGACGTGGAAGAGGAAATCCTCGAAGTATGGAAATAGAAAATTATTAAGAAAGAATGGTATTGAACATACTAAATTGCAAAACTAGCCATAGTTACATGGGTTGCTTATAACGTAATGCCAACTCATGGCTTGTTATATGAATTAGTTTTATAAACTGTAAAAATAAATAACAAATTGAAATGGGCTTAGGGTTTTACAATACAATAGCAGAGTTGGAAGGGACCTTGGAGATCTTCTAGTCCAACCCCCTGCCTAGGCAGGAAAACTTATACCATTTCAGACAAATGGCTATCCAACATCTTCTTAAAGACTTCCAGTGTTGGGGCATTCACAACTTCTGGAGACAAGCTGTTCCACTGATTAATTGTTCTAACTGTCAGGAAATTTCTCCTCAGTTCTAAGTTGCTTCCCTCCTTGCTTAATTTCCACCCATTGCTTCTTATTCTACAATCAGGTGCCTTGGAGAATAGTTTGACTCCCTCTTCTTTGTGGCAACCCCTGAGATATTGGAACACTGCTATCATGTCTCCCTTAGTCCTTCTTTTCATTAAACTAGACATATCCAGTTCCTGCAACCATTCTTCATATGTTTTAGTCTCCAGTCCCCTAATCCTCTTTGTTGCTCTTCTCTGCACTCTTTCTAGAGTCTCCACGTCTTTTCTACATCGTGGCGACCAAAACTGAATGCAGTATTCCAAGTGTGGCCTTGCCAAGGCATTATAAAGTGGTATTAACACTTCACATGATCTGGATTGTATCCCTCTGTTTGTGTAGCTTAGAACTGTGTTGGCTTTTTTTGGCAGCTGCTGCACACTGCTGGCTCATATTTAAATGGTTGTCCACTAGGACTACAAGATCCCTCTCATAGTTACTACTATTGAGGAAGGTACCACCTACAGGTGAAACTCTAAAAATTAGAATATCATGCAAAAGTTCATTTATTTCAGTGATTCAACTTAAAAGGTGAAACTAATATATGAGATAGACTCATTACATGCAAAGCAAGATAGTTCAAGCCATGATTTGTCATAATTGTGTTGATTATGGCTTACAGCTCATGAAATTTTCTTACAATCTCAGAAAATTAGAATATTGTGAAAAGGTGCAATATTCTAGGCTCAAAGTGTCCCACTCTAATCAGCTAATTAAGCCATAACACCTGCAAAAGATTCCTGAGCCTTTAAATGGTCTCTCAGTCTGGTTCAGTAGGAATCACAATCCTGGGAAAGACTGCTGACATCACAGTTGTGCAGAAAACCATCATTGACACCCTCCATAAGGAGGGAAAGCCTCAAAAGGTAATTGCAAAAGAAGGTGGATGTTCCCAGAGTGCTGTATCAAAGCACATTAATAGAAAGTTATGTGGAAGGGGAATGTGTGGAAGAAAAAGGTGCACAAGCAGCAGGGATGAGCGCAGCCTGGAGAGGATTGCCAGGAAAAGGCCATTCAAAAGTGTTGGGGGCTTTCACAAGGAGTGGACTGAGGTTGGAGTCAGTGCATCAAGAGCCACCTCACACAGACGGATCCTGGACATGGGCTTCAAATGTTGTATTCCTCTTGTCAAGCCGCTCCTGAATAACAAACAACGTCAGAAGCTTCTTACCTGGGCTAAAGAAAAACAGACCTGGTCTGTTGCTCAGTGGTCCAAAGTCCTCTTTTCTGATGAGAGCAACTTTTGCATCTCATTTGGAAACAAAGGACCCAGAATATGGAGGAAGAATGGAGAGGCACACACTACAAGATGCTTGAAGTCCAGTGTGAAGTTTCGACAGTCTGTTGATTTGGGGAGCCATATCATCTGTGTTTCATTAAGTCCAGGGTCAACATAGCTGTCTACCAGGAGATTTTGGAGCATTTCATGCTTCCTTCTGCAGATGAGCTTTATGGGGATGCTGACTTCATTTTCCAGCAGGACTTGGCACCTGCCCACACTGCCAAAAGCACCAAAACCTGGTTCAATGACCATGGGATTACTGTGCTTGATTGGCCAGCAAACTCACCTGACCTGAACCCTATAGAAAATCTATGGGGCATTGCCAAGAGAAAGATGAGAGACATGAGACCGAACAATGCAGATGAGCTGAAGGCTACTAGTGAAGCATCCTTGTCTTCCATAACACCTCAGCAGTGTCACAGGCTGATAGCTTCCATGCCACGCCGCATTGAGGCAGTAATTGCTGCAAAAGGTGCCCAAACCAAGTACTGAGTACATATGCATGCTTATACTTTTCAGAGGTTCGATATTGTTCTATGTACAATCCTTGTTTTATTGTTTGCATGTAATATTCTAATTTTCTGAGATTGTGGATTTGGGGTTTTCATGAGCTGTAAGCCATAATCATCACAATTATGACAAATCATGGCTTGAACTATCTTGCTTTGCATGTAATGAGTCTATCTCATATATTAGTTTCACCTTTTAAGTTGCATTACTGAAGTAAATGAACTTTTGCACAATATTCTACTTTTTTGAGTTTCACCTGTATACTGTACCTGTGCATTTCATTTTTCTTGCCTAAATGTAGAACCTTACTCTCTTCACCATTGAATTTCATTTTATTAGATAGGCCCCAATGTGCAAGTTTGTCAAGATCCTTCTGTATCTTAAGCCTATCTTCTGGAGTGTTGGCTATTCCTGCCAGCTTGGTGTCATCTGCAAATTTGATGAGTTCCCCATTTATTCCCTCATCCAAATAATTTATGAAGATGTTGAAGAGTACTGGACCTAAAACAGAGCCTTGGGGTACTCCACTGCATACTTCCCTCCATGTAGATGCTGTTCCATTGAGGACTACACGTTGAGTGTAGTTGGTCAGCCAGTTACGAATCCATCTGGTGGTGATGCTTCTACTTTATCTAGTTACTAGTAGGTTATGGTCTACCTTATCAAATGCCTTACTGAAGTCCAAGTAAACTATATCGACGGCATTCCTCTGGTCCACTAATTTTGTCACTTTGTCAAAGAATGCAATAAGATTAATCTGGCATGATCTGTTTTTGACAAACCCATGTTGGCTTTTGGCTATAACTTTGTTTACTTCTAAGTGTTCGCTAATTTGTTGCTTGATTATCTTTTCCAGAATCTTTCTTGTTTTAATTTGTGAACAGACAGAGTGCCTGGCTCGCGTAACAAGCAATTATAATCTATTGCTTAATAGGACATTATAGGAAATTGAACATTTGCAAGTGTGATTTAAGAGAATTGATTCTAATATCTCAAGAATGTAATTTTTCCTTCAGAATATCTAATTTGCAACCTTGTACTTTTGCCCAGACTCTGAAGAAGACTTTGTAACATTTCATTTGAGGAAAGAGATATAAAAGCCAAGAACATATCAACAGTAAATCAGTTAAAACTTATGGATACTAGACTAATAATAGTATGTAAAATGTCTTTAGGAATGAAGAGTTGGGTATAAAATGATATCCCCCAGAGATTCATATTGCTCCTATCCTCCTGAGTTTTTGTAATGACATTCAGACTTAAATATTATAATAAAACAAAATTAGAAATTATTATTGATATACAAAAGTATTCAATGTCCCACTTTTTCTATGCTCAGAAATCTTGATTCCCTACCACCACCACCAGTTAAATAGCCATATGAACTTTATTCTACTATAAGCCAAGCCATGAAACTGAATTGAGTAATATACATTTAAGGAAGTTAGTAAAAGAATCCTTACCCTCTGAGAATAAGAGGAATAGTTGGAGATGTATGTATTGATTATGTTGACAATGACATTATGTCAGGGTTAACACTTAGCAACAGAAAAAGAAAGAATATTTACATTAGTACAAATATTCTGTGATTCCTTTCACCCATTGAATCAATTAAAGCTTTCAAGAGTACATTTACTTAATCTACTTTTCTCTTCTGCTAATTTTGAAGTGAACCATGACTATTCGTATGGCTACCGAGAACAATATAGTGAAAGGACTGATCAGCCATTTCAGCCAGATCTTAGCACTAATATGATGTATTATTATGATGATGGAACAGGAGTGCAGATGTATTCTGTGGATGAAACATTGCTTAAAGAATACATTAAACGCCAAATGTAAGTAGATTGCTTAATGTATGTGCTACAGAGGAGTGAGGAAGCCAAACTTTAAATAAACTGTCTTTGAAAACCTTAGCTTTTTAATGTATCAGTGGCATTGGTTGGAAATCAGTGTTTGTTCTTTTACTCACATTAAGCATTTTCACTGTGAATTTTTAAGAAAAATGAGACGTGATACTCTTCATGCTACAAATTTTTTTAGTATGTTTTACCTTATGCATTATAGTCTACAAATTTACATATCTATGACACTGTAATTTGAAATTGTCATTATATAAGACATTTTTCTAAAGAGGTTTTGATGGTTAGTTACTATATTGTATTTGAACTGCAAAACTAATTGAATATTTTTATGCATAGATAGTTATAATTCAATAATATACAAATAAAAGTAGAATAAAAATCTAAATGCTCAATTACATCAAAAACTGATACTGAAGAAAGTCCATTTAATCAGTTTTCAGAGGACAAGGGCTCCCCAAACTTATTTTGTGTTAACCTAAACATTTTAATTGTTTTTAGTGAGTATTATTTTAGTGTAGAAAACCTGGAAAGAGACTTCTTCTTGAGAAGGAAGATGGACCAGCAAGGATTCTTGCCTATATCTTTGATTGCAAGCTTCCATCGTGTGCAAGCTCTCACTACAAATGTAAACTTAATATTAGAGGTAAATCATTATTTCTAAATAGTAACAAATGTATATTACATTTGCACCTTTAAAAACATTTTGACAATTTTTTTTATTTGGACACTTTCTGGAATTTCAATTTGCATTTAAAATAGATGGATTGAATTAAAGATTAAAACAATTGTTTTTTAATAAACAATGAATTTACACTTTATATTTTTATAAAAATTATATGAGTGAGATGGATGGCATATAAATTTAAAAACAAATTTAAAAAATAAAAATAAATCTGGCCTAAGTAAAGAAAATTCCAGTCTAACTTTTCCAACATATAAGGTAAAAAAATAAAAAAATAGAACACTATTTAAATATATTGATTGCTTATTATAGAAGATCATAATTTTCATTGTCAGGTAGCTCTTGTTTACTGACTACTCATGTAGCATCCATTCAAAGTTGTGATGGTGCTGAACATGGACTGACATGACAACTGGTCCTCAGAGTTCAAACCTTTGCAGTGCTCCAACAATTATATTACAATTTAGGCATTTGGCAACCAGCTCTCACTTAGGATGATTGCAAAATTCCACAGTTACTTGATCACCATTGATGACCTTGCCTGCCAATTTCCCACAAGCAAAATCAGTGGAAACGATAACCAGCAGGAAGCCGGCAGGAAAGATCACAACTCACTCAATTAAGTCCCTATTCTGATCTTCCCATGCACCATGCCATCTTTCCTCACACTACACCTAAGTCATTCTTCTCTGTATTTCCCTGTGTTTATATGTGTGTACCCAATTGCTTTTTTCCTGCACTCATATACACATACACGTCTCCTTCTCTGGGCCTCCCCGTGCTCACATGCATGCACCCAAGTTCTTCTTTGGGCTTTCCATTTAACAACCTGCAGATCTTGGGTAACGACAGCAACCAGGACTGCCTTCATTGCTATTGCTAAGCAATGTAGTCACTTGACATGCTTTACAATCATATAACTTAGTGATGGCAATCCCAGCCCCAATTTCTATCATAACTCATATATTACTCACATAACTTATATTTTGTGTTAAGTGAAAGCTAAACATTTTAACTCTTTTTAGCAAGTATTATTTTAGTGTAGAAAACCTGGAAAGAGACTTCTTGAGAAGAAAGGTGGAACAGCTGTCATAACTCATATATACTTATACACAGGTATTATCAAAGATTACTTGTAGAAACCAGGACTGAGACCATTACATATTTCATTTAAAAAAGAATTTCCCATCAAATATTGCTTACAGTTCAGGGAAAAGTCAGCTGTTTCCAAATGGAAATTTAACATATTTTTGCAAAATTCAGAAAATCAGGCCATCTTGAGAAGTGAAAACAAAACAAACCATCATGCAAAGGTCATTGTTGGCTTCATTAATATTTATCTATCAAAACAGAAGTTAAGTAACTTGTATTTTGTAATTTTTATGTATCAAAGGTAAGGTCCTAGTGTTAAGCACAACTGCTTTTTATTTACATGCAGGTTAATTAATATGTGTATTTGTATAATACAGGCCTTAAAGGACAGTACTGAAATAGAAATAGTAGATCAGAAGATGAGGAAAAGGATAGAACCAGAAAAATGGCCAATTCCAGGTCCCTCTCCACGTTGTCTTCCACACACAGATTTTTCTCAGCTTATTAACTGTCCAGAGTTCGTACCAGGGCAGATTTTTGGTTCACATACAGGTAAGATGTTTTTAATTCAAATTGTATTTTAAGGCGCTGTATATTTAAAGACCCAGATATCCCATTTTTATGCAAATGAAAATGTCAGCCCTCTTCTGGGAGGGGATGGAGCGGCCTGAGCCATTTTAACGTGGCAATTCACGGCACGGTGGCCTTCCTTCCCGCAGCAGAAGCACGTGAAAGGCTTGGCTTTGCCGGCAAAGCTTCCCTTCCCTTCACTTTTGGCGCGGAGGGGGGCTTTTTGATCTGATGGGGGGGGGGGGCGACTTCTCCGCTTCTCCCTCTTTCATGCATTGAAGTCTGGTCAAATCTAGTTCAACATCTGCTGCATGTTCATACCAAACAGTCACCCGGCAAGGAAGGTGTCTGTTAACGCAGTGCTGGTAAATTTTTTCATTCAATCCCCCAGCGAACTGATCCAACAAAGCGTCTTCTGACCATCCCCTCATATAGGCTGACAACTGTTGAAACTCCTGAATATAATCAGCCACCGGTCTATTTCCCTGCTTCAGGGCCATAAATTTCACCCTCCCGCGTTTCTCAATCAGCTGGTCATCAAACCTCCTCTTCATTGCAGCCATAAAGTCATTAAAATTCCTCAGGAGAGGGGAATTGCATTGGTGTAAGCCCACCATCCATTCAGCCACTTTTTTCTCCAATGCCAGTAAGACCATTCTCACTTTCATATCATCAGTTTCTAAATCCGGACCATAAATCTCCATATAGTTCCAGACCTGTAGGATAAACAACCCTAAACTCCTGGGATCACTATCATATTTTACTGTTAAGGGAGGGACTTTTGCCATCCGGCGTCGCCTGGGGGCCCCCCTACTCTTTGAGCGGCCTTAGCTGCGGGGGGAGGCTGGTTCTGGGTTTCCTTGCTCCCAACCCCCCTCGGCCTCTTCTCCCTCCCCCTTAACCTGTGCATGGAGTACCTTTGCTCAAACTCTTCAGCTTGCTCCCTTTCCACTGCTCTTCCACGGCTTTTGCGTTCGGACCAAGCTTCCTCGAGGAGTCTCATAGCGTGGGACAATTTGTAATCCTCTTCCCCAGCGTCACCCCATTCCGCTGATTTTTTTTTTGGTCTCCTTCTCGTGACTCCCACATCCAACTCCTCCGACTCCTCTTTTTGTCCCACACCCAAAGTCCATCAGGGATGAACAGTAGGCTCTTCCACCCTCAGTCCAGCCAGCCTTTCAGTTAAAAATGGTTCTGCTGCCGCCCCTTCAGTTTCCTCTTGATCACTCACATGCAAAGACATTCTTTTTCTTCTTGTGAGGACACCCCCCTCGGTAGGTTGTAGCTCCGGGTGGGGTGGAGGTGAGACTTAGCTTAAATTGTCAGCCCTTCTTCATTCAAAAATCAGGAAAGAAAACCACAGGATTCCATTGGTAGAAATCAAGTGTACTTTTACTAATTATAAATGAATAGAAGCTAAGCTAAGTCTGAATATTTAGGCGCGAAAGCGAAGAATATATTGTATAATTCATTCCCCTCCCCTTGGCATCCTGTGCACAGTCCAATCATAATTCTCCCAAATGTCAGGTGTGAGATAACTTCGAAAGGCATCACCAGGATGGAATGCTGGTCTGTTGGCCTTGGCGGGAAACACTCCTCCTCCACATGCGCAGTAAGGTGGACAGTTCAAAATCTAGAATCTTCCTCCAGCACAACAATGAGTCCCCTCCCAAATACCATGCCCCACCTCCCCGTTTCAATGGCAGCTGAAGCAGCAGCAAAGTGGAGGCTGACAGAAAATTTATAAACTACTATTGACCATTACTGCTTCGATTTTCAATTTACTTCCATTAATTTTTTCCCCTACTTCTATTCTTGAAGAAATAGAAAATGGAAAATATAACTAAACTTGTAAGCTATATTTTCTTGCCCTTTATCTTTAAGCAGCAATGTCTATATAAAAGAGGCCATGGTATCAATCAGAACAATCAAAATTTCCAGCTTTCTAAAAACTTTCCTTTATGCAAATGACTTTAAGAGAAAAATAAACATACTTTCAAATTGTCTCTATGGAGTTTTGATTGATGACCCTTAAGGCCTTTTTAAGTATTGGGTGATATACAGGGAGTTATTGTATGAGCTTTTGGGCAGAGTTAGGTTAGCAAAAAAGGAAGAAAACACTAGAGTTCTTCATAGATCAGACTAAAGGAATTGCTCCAGCTAGAGCAAGTCTTTCCACATGTTAGTTTCTGAGCATAACTATAAACTTAATTATTTGTTTGTACGCCACCTACTTTTAAAGACACTGAGTAGTTAGCAATCAGACACATCATAAAAACAACCTCTTGTATAAAAAAACAACCCATCCAGAAAGAATAACAAAAATCCTAATATATAATAAGGGATGAAGTAAAATAAGAAGGGATCAGTAGCAGAGAGATGCTGTTTTCATGATGCATCCCTAGATTCTAATATATGAAACTCTCCTTGTGGGATGGACTGTTGGTTTTAGCAACAGCTCAAGTAGGAAAAGCTAAATTGTATTGAGCATTAAGGTCTCAAAAACAATCATCTCATCGTCATTTTAATAATGGCACCTCAGTGCTTTCAGTCTCCTTGTCTTTGTAACGGTATCCTTGTGGATTTTACTCTGCTAGTCATTGCCGACTATAGAGAGTGGTCCTCATCTCCATTTCAAGGCCATTGAGCCAGTGCTGTTTGAAGACATTTCTGGTGATGTAGCCAGAATGATATCACGGAGTGCTGTTACGTTCCCAATAAAGTGATATCTATTTGTCTACTTGCATTTGTATGTTTTCAAACTGCTAGGTTGACAGGAGCTGGGATGAGGACAGGAGCTCACCCAGAAAAGATCATTGTTGGAAAATTTTGAATCTCTGCCTCATATTCCTTTTTAGCTGTTTTCCAAGTAATATTGCTTAGTATCAGGGGTGGTATTCACTTATCTTTCCTACCGGTTCGCAAATGTGAGTGTTAGCATGCATGTGAGCAAAACCAGCACAGCCTTCCATGCATGCACTTTTGGTGAAAAAAGAGCCTAAATGGGATGCAGTAGAGCCAGAGTGGGTGAGCAAGGCCACCCACAATTTCCACTACCAGTTTGGGCGAATTGAATTAAACTGAACTCAACTGAATTTTGGCCAAGAGTGATTTGACACGCAAATAATTAGTCTCCAATACAGAAGCATTCAGGGTACATGCAACGCAACAGAATCATCATTATCATAATAATAATACCAATAAAAGGGGGGAGTGAAGAAGATAATGACAAATAATAATACCACAACTACACTACATGGGTAACTAGACATAGACATTAAACAGTATTGTAAGAATTAGGGGTTCATCAGAGTGATGGCTGGGGATGAATTATTAGGGAAATGGATTGCCTTTCAGAAATTCCCAATTCTGTTCCAGCCTTCATTCTCCCAAAGCTCCCTAGGCTAGCAGAAAAAAAAATCCCCAAATGTCCTTGTTTGTGACTGACAAAAAATTGCTGAACCCTCTTCTGTCTAGTTTCTATTAGATAAAAACCTTAACTCAAATTCTGCCCCCAATAACTTATAAGGGCACATCCATCCGTTACATTGACTATAATAATGAAATGGTTTGCCATTGCAATATTTGAGGATATTTTTCAATTTTGGAATTTAATCTATAGTTTTCAGATTTCCTGGTAGTCTCAGCCAAGTATTTCGGGCCTGTCTCTATTTAGCTTCATATTTTAGATAAGATCATTGAGGTACTGCAAGGTACTACCTTGCTTTGTCTGTTGTTTATGAAAATATTATTTATATCCCACCCTTTTAATCTGATGTTTAAAAATTCATATAGATTAAAATTTCAAAATATTAGATTCCAATCATTTAATAGTGAAAAGAGGGAAATTTATAGATTTTTGAACACTGGATGTTTGATGGCCATACATTATTTTTGAAAGACAGTGTTGTATAGTTTGAGAATAATGCAATAGGTGGTTTGTCTTATGTGCTAGAAAAATAGGCAATTGAGAGAAAGAATATTTTCAAACGAGCTAATACTGCAGTTCTTAATAGAATGTATTGTATTTTAAAATGTTTGGTTTAAGTCAGGACTCAGCCTTCCATCCTTCCGAGGTGGGTAAAATGAGGACCCAGATTGTTGGGGGCAATATGCTGACTCTCTGTAAACCGCTTAGAGAGGCCTGAAAGGCCTATGAAGCGGTATATAAGTCTACTGCTATTGCTATTGATTAATTTTTACAAAATGCAAGGTTTTAAGAATTGAAATTAATTATGCCTACCTACAATTCTGTCCATAACACCCCCCATAACACCCCCCACCTCCACCTTTGCTATTGAAGATGCCATATATTTGGCTCTGTCCACATGGTCCAGGATGCGATATTAATGATTTACAAGATCCTTATAGGGTAAGAAGGAATTCCAAGATTGTGTGTGTCTTTTGCAGCTAGCTGGAACAAATATCATATACTTAGTACTAGTTTATTTGGCTAGTGGTTTTATATTTCCATAACACACTATTTAAAACATGCTCCCAGCTACAATATAATCTGCATGACTTTATTCAGTGTGTCAGTTTGGATTGTATCTGTTATGAGATATAAAGTAGGAGAAAACGTCAATATTCATTTTGTTTTATCCTTGGTGCCATTATTTGTTGTATATAAGAAAATTAAAACTGAATCTATACAATCATCACTTATCTCTTTGAGGTTTAAGATATTTCTACACTATTTATAGTCACAAGAGCAAAAAGTATATAAATTTTATTAAGAAGTATGTTGATTGATAACAAAAAATGGGCTGATCTTTCAAAGCACAGAAAAACATTTTTTCCATTTTAGAGTCTGCACCAAGTTCTCCAAGAATAGGAAGTCTAAATACTAAGAAAAGCATTGAAATAAGCAATCTTGAAGTAATATCCAAAGCATTATCTACAAGCCTCCCGGATTTGGATTCTGAACCTTGGATAGAAGTTAAAAAAAGACATCGTCCCAACTTAGTTAAGCCAAAGGTAATGCTTAAAATGTTAATTTTAATATTTGTATTTTTTTTTAAAAAAATCCCTCCTGTTAATGTAGAGCAAGTCTAGAGAAAATAGGTCATATTTAGACATGATTCCCAGATAATATATCCATGATATTTTGTCTATACATCTAACTTACTATGGTTGTCTTATTGAAAGATTGAGATACCATATTTAAGAAAAAGACATTACATAAGGGAATTAGAAAAAGTAGCAAAGATCAGTTTTGATAATACAGCATGACATAATGAATTATATGCATATGTACCCACTTATGTTAAACTGATCATTCATTGCTGGTATTCTTCTTTGAATAGATTGGTAGAAAGAACTGTGTTTAATTGCTTCTCTGGACAACAGTTAGGTTTACACGTATCAACTGTTTGCTTCTTGGAAAGCAAATGTATATTAAAATGGCAGCTGCGGATCATATGTCAATGCAGTTTTGGGAAAAGAAGAAAATAATATCTAGAATCTACTGGCCACAATACTGGCATATTTAAATTAATTAAATTCATTCATTTGTACATTTTGTTCTGTTTTATTTTATTAAGCATGAATACTAAAATTGCTATTTCAGCTGATAATTGATCTATTATTTCTCCACATAAATATTTTTATTTTTGCAAGAATAATAAACATTTTTTTGTCATTTTCAGGAATCTGGGTCTGGACGTGAAGAATTGACAAATCAACAACTGCCACCACCATCTTCTGAAGAACAAGAAGAACTTGATTTTTTGTTTGACGAAGAGATGGAACAAATAGAAGGCAGGAAGAATACATTCACAGAATGGTCAGAAAGTGATTCAGATTATGAAATAGATGATCAAGACTTAAATAAGATTTTGATTGTGACACAGACCCCACCATATATGAGAAAACATCCTGGAGGAGATAGAACTGGCAACCATGTGTCACGTGCAAAAATTACATCAGAACTTGCCAAAGTTATTAATGATGGATTATACTATTATGAACAGGATTTGTGGATGGAGCCAAGTGAAAATGATTGTATTGCTATGAAGGTAATTATGAGTTTGAACGATGAATATAATGTAATTTAATAAATATGGCTGCTAATACCATAACCCTTCAGCACAGTAGATAAAAATATATTTGAAGAATCTGACAAATTCTAGTCATGAGTAAAGATTGGGAAGAAAACTTTCAAAATCAAAGTACCGTATTTTCACGACTATAAGCCGCACTGAAAATCCTAAAATTTGATCAAAAACCGGCAGTGCGGCTTATAACCCGGTGCGCTTTATATATGGAGCAGTTTCCCTCCCCAGTGCCCAGGCTTTCTCCTCCGTTCGCGCCTCCCGTCCCTTCCACCATCTGAGCAGTTTCCCTCCCCAGCGCCCAGGCTTTCTTCTCCGTTCGCGCCTCCCGTCCATTCCACCGTCTGAGCAGTTTCCCTCCCCAGCGCCCAGGCTTTCTTCTCCGTTCGCGCCTCCCGTCCCTTCCACCGTCTGAGCAGTTTCCCTCCCCAGCGCCCAGGCTTTCTTCTCCGTTCGCGCCTCCCGTCCATTCCACCGTCTGAGCAGTTTCCCTCCCCAGCGCCCAGGCTTTCTTCTCCGTTCGCGCCTCCCGTCCATTCCACCGTCTGAGCAGTTTCCCTCCCCAGCGCCCAGGCTTTCTTCTCCGTTCGCGCCTCCCGTCCCTTCCACCGTCTGAGCAGTTTCCCTCCCCAGCGCCCAGGCTTTCTTCTCCGTTCGCGCCTCCCATCCATTCCACCGTCTGAGCAGTTTCCCTCCCCAGCGCCCAGGCTTTCTCCTCCGATTGGTTTTAATGGGGAGGTCCGATGGAATAGCGCTTAATGGGAGAAGGATTAATAGTTTCTCGGGTTCAAGCTGCGGATTCTAACTTTCACAAAGGGAACTAAAGCTGAGCAGGTAATTGCTTTATTAAAGCCGATTCAGTTCGCGGGAGATATTTGGTGCGCTTCTTTGAAAATCTCCCTCCCAATTCTGCCCAACGCCTCCCCGACCTTACTGGAGGAACGGTGGGGGGCGTGTATCATGTAGTGCGGAGTGCGAGGAGTGGCAGGTTGCGATTTCGTTAGTAATTGCAAAAAAAACGTGCGGCTTATAACCCGGTGCGCTTTATATATGGAAAAAGTTTGAAAAATTAACGTTAACTGATACTGCGGCTTATAATCCGGTGTGGCTTATGGTCGTGAAAATACGGTAATAAAAACTCAGTCAAATTAGTTTCTTGAAACTGAATGGAAAATTAAAACACAGCTTTGAATATTCATAGTAAAGCTTTTTTTTCAAGTAGTCATGTAAATGATGTATTACTATTTCATTGACAATAATATTGTTTAACCAAATATGTATTTATTTCAGAGGATCATGGGAGACAAGAGCTATGAAATATTTCTTTTTTCTTGGATAATTAAGAGGGTCAGGCCTTTGTCTAAGTGTTCTCTTAATACTACATTTTGAGTAATTTGATTGATATGAATGATTTTATATTGAGGGCATAGTATATGAATTTGAAAAAACTGAAAACTTCAATCATTATGAGCACCATAGTATTTCAGTTCTCTGTTGCTGGGTAGAATAATTATTTCATATTTTAAATTTATTTTGTAGAAATATAAATATTTCTGTAAATATTATTAGCATTAAATGTATTGTTTATTTTGCATTTTTCCTATGCGCTATTTTTATTGTTATAGTAAAGTTTTTACACATTTCAGCAAGAAGTTGAAAATTTTAAGAAGTTACATCTCATCAGCAAAGAGGAATTTGACAGTCTTACTCCTGAATATATAATGGATTCAAATCAGGATGATTCTCCTCGTCCTTCAAAAAGTATGTATGTCTGATGTTACAAAAAAAAGTTACACTATCAAAATGACAATTCAGTATGGTAAAATATGGGTAAAATTTTAATCTTTTCTCCAATATTAACATGGTGTTCGAGCTATTACTAATTGGTATCCCATTCAATTACAAGAGCTATATATGTATTTAGAATATATGTGTGGAATGGTTCTTGGTTGAATATTTCATAATTTCTTACAAAACAATTATCAAAACCAATTTGTTTTGGTTTTCATTACTTTGAACTGTTAAAAAGAATTAGAATTTTTCATAAGCCTGTTGCTACTACCAAACAATTTTGAGATAAAATAGGAGGTAAACTATGTTAATTTTTGGTTATCAAAAAATAAGAATATCTTCCAATTGTAACTTTTATAAAAGGCATAAACTTTCACAAGCTGCATTTCACTTCAGCAGGTACATAGAATATTTCATGGTAGTACATAATTAGAGAACATAAATGTGAAGTAATAAATGTATGGTTTTTGTAATTTTCATTATCTATTTTGTTCTTTTTAAATTTAATCTCAACTTAATTTAATTTAAACTTTAATATCTGGTGATATATTTACACATGATGAAAAAAGTTGAATATATAAAGGATATCAGAAACATGCAAAATAGAGAAGAATAATAAAATGGGCCCAGTGAAATAGAACAGTGCTATTGAGATCAAACATGTATACATACATGTATTAATCATATGGTGTTTCTAATCAGATGTTACTGAAGAGCTGGCTTTTCAACTGTTTGGTGTCCAGGAAATACCTCCAACAACAATGGCTCGCTCACTGCCAACAGCTGTTCCTGAATCTCCTGGAATTCACCCTACCAGAAACACCTAAAACACCTCGTACACCAAGACTGCAAGATCCTAACAAAACACCAGATTCTATCCTGTGGTTAAAGAGCAAGAATTATTGATGTTGGGGTAACCAAAACAAAATATATTTCTGGATCATAGTTAATTATTGCTATTACCTCCAGAGAGCAGTTTTTGAAACATTCCTTGCTAGGTCAAAGCTGCTAAATCTCTTTTGAAATGCATTGGTTAAGACTAGTAGTTGTGTAGTCAGCCATAACCAACTTTATGACCTCATAATGTATATGATATGTAAAGTGAAATTTTATGAAACTGGATTTTAATTAGACTGATTCTTCAGAAAAGTGGCTCCAGTCACACCAGGGAAATATAATGCTATATTTTATTTCAGACACGAAGGAAAAGAAAAACACGGCATAGTACCAACCCTCCATTAGAAAGCCATGTTGGCTGGGTAATGGATTCCAAGGATCACAGACCAAGAACATCTTCCATAAGGTAGAAATAATTTATTATGTATTGATAGTCTTAATTTGTGTGTGTTCTTATAATCACTGATGAAGTTAATTTAATTACTTGGTCTTTCAAAATATGAAAAAGTGGAAGATGTGACTTATCTAAAAGCAATATAATCAAAAATATATTCAAGATTTGACCAAGGATATTGCTAGAAATAAGTTTGAGTGTTATTTCCCCAGTTGAATCTGTGGCCATTATAAAACTAGTAAAAATGAAATGTGACATTTGTTAATTTCTTTTCCACCCTTCATTTGGTGTGTTCTTTAAAAGACTGAAAATTTACACTATTAGGTATACAAACAGGTAAAGGGTTCTTTGGTTCTTTTTTCCCCCTTACTTATCACTTATTTCTAAAATGCTTTTCACAACAGAAGAAAATTAATTATTTTCTGCATTGATCACATATGTCCCATGGACACTCCACAAAACATTGTAAAAAAAAAGCTGTGTTCACCCAGAACAGTTAAAGAAATGAAGAAAAATAGATGTTAAATCCCCCAATCACCTTGCACATTTAAGTAAGTGCCAACATCTCACCCCATCCACTGCACCAGTACATTTTACACAACTTTTATCAATTGTTAAGGTAAAGGAATGTTAAAGTAAAACTAACAAAACTGTACATCACCTCCTGGATAAAAAAAATACCAAAGTAAAAAATAAATTTCCACAAACTCTAATATTAATATTTGAGATTTGTAACATAAAATTTACGATGGCTTGTGATTATAAATTATGTAAGGAGAATGTGAACTATAACTAGTTCACATAGCTATGGATGTTGTTATTTTGTAATGAAATGATTATAGATATTGATTTTCATTACAAGTTCATTGGTATCAGAAATTTTGAAGGTGGCAGTTGAGTTATAATCAGTGTGATCAAACATTTTCATTTTGTTTGGAACTAATGCAATATCACAATGGTCACAGATTAATTGCATTCAAGAATCTTGTTCTTGTATATACTTCAGGGTTTTCTGGGAATTGTTTTTGTGTAAGTCACTATTAGTTTCAAACTTGGTAACTACAGCAATCAAGGCTATAATAAGTATTATTAATTTTAAAATATTTATAATTATTTTAAAGTCTTTATCAAGCTACTGTGAATTGCAAAAATCAGTGGAAAATTTCCCAGTCCATATAATTGATGATGGCGCACATTTTAGATGCATATGCTAATTTGCATTGGAAAGTTTTCCAATGAAAATTTAAAAACCTCCACATGAATTCCCCCCCCCCCCCCACCTGGCCCGTGTTCTGGAAACTTGTATTTTTGCTAAACCATTTCATATTTTTTTTCATTATTATGCTTGTGTTATATCTTGCAATAATACTCATGAATTATTTTAATCTGATTGATTATAAATATTATCTAAAATTATATTAATCAAAGTAAGAAAGAAATGAGCTATCTCAAGAAAAAGGTTACATAATAGCTTGAATAGAACATATGACTAACCACTAAATACAGTCAGTGACTAGCAGACTAACTTTTAAGATTTTTATAGCCTTTATCTCAAAGTAGTTCTCATGAGTTCTTATAGTTGGCAAAGCAAATATATTAAATATATCAAATACAGAACTATAAGTACTTTGTTTATTACTTAGAATTGTTTTTCATTTATTTATTGTATGATTAAATATTATATAATTAAAACCTTAATGTTTTGAAATGTTTAAAATCAATAGATTTGGATGTTCAGAAAAGTTTTTAGAGAAGTATGCTGTGATAGAATACAGGTAACTGATAGCATGTCCTAAATCAAGGGTATCAAACTAGCGGCCCACGGGCCAGACACATCATACACCGGCCACGCCCATCCCAGCTCTACAAAGGGAAAAAAGGTGACGAAGCATCACATGATCACAATGCCACAAATTTGACACCTGTATCCTAAAGCAATGGTCCCAACCCTTCTAGGTTCACAGACTGGGGGCGATGGTGGCAGCAGAAGTGGCGGGGGTCAATGGTTGCCTGCAGTCTAGATCCTGCTTATGCACAAATGAATCTTCGCGTGCTTGCTGGTTCCCAACTATGTGGGGATTGGGGACTCTTGTCCTAAAGTTTTCCCATATTAAAAATATTACAGGTAGTCTTCACTTAATGACCAGTTGCTTAGTGACTGTCAGAAATTATGACAGATGTTTCCACTGCCACTTATAAGCTATTTTCAAAGTTCTGACAGATAGACAGAGAGAAAGAGAGATGCAGTCACGTGGACTCATTTTGGAGCTTGGCAACCAGCGCACACATAGATCCATTTGCACCATCCCGTGGAAACATGATTATGATTTTTGGCTTATTTTGCTGGTTTCAAGCATTTACTTCAGGTTCCAGCAAAAAAAAAAAAAAAAAACCATGGAGGAAACTGGACTTATTTAAAGGCCACATCTGCTTAATGACCATGATGTTTACTTAATGACTTTCACAAAAATGGTTATAAAAATTGGGTGTGTGACCTGTTTAATGATTGTCATGATTTCTGGGCTAAATTATGATTGTAAGTTGAGTGTGCCCTATGAGTGGAAAGCAACCATGTTGGGAAAGGGGAAAAATATTTCTCATGTAACCATATTACTGATAGTAGCTTTCTATGTTCTAGCATTTTTTGGCACAGGTAAATGCTCACATAGAAAGCCAATTTGGTGTAGAGCAGGGATGTCAAACTCATGGCGTCACGTCATCATGTGACGTATTGTCACTTTTTTTTCTTTCACTAAACTGAGGGTGGGCATGGCCAGCACATGACACATCTGGCCCACATGCTGCAAGTTTGACACCCCTGGTGTAGAGGGTAAGATATCAGGCTAGAAACTGGGAGACCATGAGTTCTACTCCTACCTTAGGCACAAAGCCATGACCTTAGCAAAGTCACTTTCTCTTAGCTCTTAACCCTGATGATAAAATGGCAAACCACTTGTGAAAGACCTTGCCAAGAAAATCTCAAGGCTTTGCCAGGCAATCTCCAAGAACTGTACACGGTAGGATGGGAAAAAAACCCCATTCATATAAACATGACATAATTGTATGCTCATTCTGAAAGTTCAATTTAACATTACGTTTTGTGAAATGACTACTGTTAATGT